>NC_069501.1:214133686-214391186 GCF_027579735.1 Bombina bombina
GAGAGTTGAAGTTGCGTTAAATATGCTCTACGCTCCTTTTTTGGAATCTAACGCAGCCATTCTGTAGACTCTCAATACTAGAGTTATTTTAAAGGTGCGGCCAGAAAAGCGTTAGATACGCGGGTCGTTACCGACAAAACTCTAAATCTAGCCGATAGTGATTAATAAACATGTGGGACAAACATGAAGTACTGTGAAGGAATAATAAAATACCATACATCATTAGGAAGTAAGAATGCAGGTTATCACTTACATGCAGAATTTGGTTGCATATATATATATATATATATATATATATATTAAATGCAGTAGAATTGTATAATCAAGACAATGCAAAAGCACTAAGTCTGAATTACAAATCAGTAGTAGATTTTTCCTGACAAATCTCAAACTTAGTTAAATTTTCCTTCCCCTGCATCATGTGACAGCCATCAGCCAATCACAAAATGCATATACTTATATAATGTGTACTCTTGCACATGATGCTCAGTAGGAGCTAGTGCATCAGAAAGTGTGCATATAAAAATATATGGATTTTGATAATGGAAATGAATTACAATTGTATGCTCTATCTGAATCATTAAAGTATAATTATGACTTTTGTATTCCATTAAGGTCAATAGCCAACGATTTTGTTGAAGCATCAACAATATTTAATTTCTTTCATGAAAAACATAATTTATGCTTACCTGATAAATTTATTTCTCTTGTGGTGTATCCAGTCCACGGATCATAAATTACTTGTGGGATATTCTCATTCCCAACAGGAAGTTGCAAGAGGACACCCACAGCAGAGCTGTCTATATAGCTCCTCCCCTAACTGCCATATCCAGTCATTTGACCAAAAACAAGCAGAGAAAGGAGAAACCATAGGGTGCAGTGGTGACTGTAGTTTAAAATTAAAAAATACCTGCCTTAAAATGACAGGGCGGGCCATGGACTGGATACACCACAAGAGAAATAAATTTATCAGGTAAGCATAAATTATGTTTTCTCTTGTAAGGTGTATCCAGTCCACGGATCATCCATTACTTGTGGGATACCAATACCAAAGCTAAAGTACACGGATGAAGGGAGGGACAAGGCAGGTACTTAAACGGAAGGTACCACTGCCTGTAAAACCTTTCTCCCAAAAATAGCCTCCAAAGAAGCAAAAGTATCAAATTTGTAGAATTTTGAAAAAGTATGAAGCGAAGACCAAGTCGCCGCCTTGCAAATCTGTTCAACAGAAGCCTCATTTTTAAAGGCCCATGTGGAAGCCACAGCTCTAGTAGAATGAGCTGTAATCCTTTCAGGAGGCTGCTGGTCAGCAGTCTCATAGGCTAAGCGGATTATGCTTCTTAGCCAAAAAGAAAGAGAGGTTGCCGAAGCCTTTTGACCTCTCCTCTGTCCAGAGTAGACAACAAACAAAGCAGATGTTTGACGAAAATCTTTAGTAGCTTGTAAGTAAAACTTTAAAGCACGAACCACGTCCAGATTGTGTAATAGACGTTCCTTCTTTGAAGAAGGATTAGGACACAAAGACGGAACAACAATCTCTTGATCAATATTCTTATTAGATACCACCTTAGGTAAAAACCCAGGTTTGGTACGCAGAACTACCTTATCTGCATGGAAGATCAGATAAGGAGAATCACATTGTAAGGCAGATAACTCGGAAACTCTACGAGCCGAGGAAATAGCTACCAAAAAAAGAACTTTCCAAGATAAAAGTTTGATATCTATGGAATGAAGAGGTTCAAACGGAACCCCCTGAAGAACTTTAAGAACCAAATTTAAGCTCCAAGGTGGAGCAACAGGTTTAAACACAGGCTTGATTCTAACTAAAGCCTGACAAAATGCCTGATCATCTGGGACATCCGCCAGACGCTTGTGCAAAAGAATAGATAGCGCAGAAATCTGTCCCTTTACGGAACTAGCTGACAATCCTTTCTCCAATCCTTCTTGGAGAAAAGATAATATCCTGGGAATCCTGACCTTACTCCATGAGTAGCCCTTGGATTCACAACAATAAAGATATTTACGCCATATCTTATGATAGATTTTCCTGGTGACAGGCTTTCGTGCCTGAATTAAGGTATCAATGACTGACTCGTAGAAACCACGCTTTGATAAAATCAAGCGTTCAATCTCCAGGCAGTCAGCCTCAGAGAAATTAGATTTGGATGGTTTAAAGGACCTTGAAGTAGAAGGTCCTGTCTCAGCGGCAGAGTCCATGGTGGAAAAGATGACATGTCCACTAGATCTGCATACCAAGTCCTGCGTGGCCACGCAGGCACTATCAAGATCACCGATGCTCTCTCCTGCTTGATCTTGGCAATCAAGCTACATTTCACCACTTCTCTCTTACTACCTCCATGTTTGTTGAGAGTTGCAAGAGAATGAATGGATATGGCAGTTAGGGGAGGAGCTATATAGACAGCTCTGCTGTGGGTGTCCTCTTGCAACTTCCTGTTGGGAATGAGAATATCCCACAAGTAATGGATGATCCGTGGACCTTACAAGAGAAATAGCTCTTTAAGAATCCAGGTAGTATGTTGAACTGGTGTATTATTAAGCAACCAATTAAAAGACATTTACACATAGCCAATATTCTCAAGTGTTACCTCTAAGGAACTGAACTGGTCCATGTGATGCAGTGCATTAAAGGGACATGAAAGGCAAAATTAGACTATTATGATTCTGATAGAGCAGGTCATTTTAATAGACATTTTATTTTACTTCTAACATTGATTTGCTCTCTTTAAATCCTTTATTGAAAACTCAGCAGCAGAGCAGCAATACACTACTGGATCATACATGAACACACCCGTTGAGCCAATGACAACAGGTATAATAGATGTGTAGCCACCAATCACCAGCTAGCTGCCAACAGTGCTTTGCTGCTCCTGAGTCCACCTAGGTATACTTTTCAACAAAGGATATCAAGAGAATGAGGTACGTTTGAGAATATAAATACATTGTAAATTGAGCCATGAAAGATGAATTTGGACTTTTCTGTTCTTTTAATGGGGCTTATTGTTGTTTATGTAATTGCAGAGGCTTCTGCAGGTAACGGATTCAGTATTGATCGCGACTGCCTAATGCATTTGACTTTTTTTCACATAATCAATAGTAAGAAATCAAGACGTAAAAAAACAAAAGGGCAACAATACAATTTAGCACTAGCCAAGGCTAAATGCTGCAAAGCTAAATACTGCAGTATAAATTTAGCTTTTATTGTACAAAACTGAAATAATAAAAAACCCCAGAAACAAACATATTAGATACTTAATATTAAAGGGACACTGAACCCAAATTTTTTTCTTTCGTGATTCAGATAGAGCATGCAATGTTAAACAACTTTCTAATTTACTCCTATTATCAATTTTTCTTTGTTCTCTTGCTTTCTTTATTTGAAAAAGAAGTCATCTAAGCTATGTTTTTGGTTCAGAACCATGGAAAGCACTTGTTTATTGGTAGGTGAATTTACCCACCAATCAGCAAGAACAACACAGTGTGTTCACCAAAAATGGGCCGGCATCTAAACTTACATTCTTGCATTTCAAATAAAGATACCAAGAGAATGAAAATAATTTGATAATATGAGTAAATTAGAAAGTTGCTTAAAATTGCATGCTCTATCTGAATCACGATAGAAAAAATTTGGGTTCAGTGTCCCTTTAAGGCACTAATAGTGTAAAAAAACAATAATGTTAAGCATAGTTTCTATACACCACTCTAATGACTGTCATACTCCTTCAGCAGTAACAAAAGAATAGTGAAGTCAAAAGTAAACTTAAATTGACGGGATAGAGTCTGCAGTTTTTTTTTAAAATAATCTTTTATTGAGGTTTTGTTTTTGTTGCATAAAGGCAAAACATACATAGCGTTTGTACAACGCTAGTATTGACTTTCACTTTAAAGAACAATTTGGGTTTAGCATCCCTTTAAGTAAATTAATCATTTAAAATACAACTTTTATTGTATCAAAACTTTAATATATAACAGATAGATTTCCTTGTCTACTGTCAAGAAAATAATACAAATGTGTAACTAGGTTTCACTACATAAGTAAAAAGAATGTTGCTAGTTTTAATAATCAAATAACTCTATATTGTAGATAAATAATTTTTAAGGGTGGGGATAGTAGATTATTTTAAGGAAAATCGCTCAATATTAACCCAAATGGGGGTTCTCCTCTGTAATAAATTTACCACCCACTTCCCTTTACCTGGCAGTTCAAGTTCCCCAAGAAAATATAGGAAACAAGGAAGTGGAAGTTGATAGTAATATAGAAATAAAGTTAAAGAGACATGGAAACAATTTTTTTTCCTCATGATTCAGATAGAGCATGTGATTTTCAACAACTTTCCAATTTACTTCTATTATCTAATTTGTTTTGTTTGTTTGGTATCCTTTGTTGAAAGATACCTAGGTAGGCTGGTGATTGGTGGCTACACATGTATCCTCATGTTATTGGCTCACTGCATTCAATGCATTCATCTAGCTCCCAGTAGTGTATGTCTGCTTTTTGAAGAAAGGATACAAATTAGATAATAAAAGTCATTTTGAAAGTTGTTTAAAAATTGTACTTTCTAGTTTCCGGAGGAGGAGCACAGGTGTGTGATCAGGTGCTGCACCTGCTCTGATCTCTCCTACCTACAAGCTGTTGGTGAAGAACCGCGCCTAAAACCCTCTAGCTTAGGGTGGCTTGTACTGCTGAATAACATCGCTGCTGGAAACTCTATAGTGCCTTGACATTGCACTAAATAGCTGCAGGGAGCAGCTCTGAAAAAGGACTTATTGCTACATCAAAATTAATACCTTTTTAAAAATACGGTTGCTGCCACACAGTCTCCCTATCAAGCCGGGGTAACCTAAGAAAGAGTGCTCAGCTAAATCAACCGGCATGCCAAATTTCCTGATTACTGCTGAATAACTTGAAGCGGAGGACGGAGGTGAGAGGGGCTGCACTTATTCCAAGTCGTGTGGACTCTGAGATCTTACCTGTCTCCTGTATGCAGCCTAAAGTGAATACTTAGGAGTTGGAGTTACCTGTACCTCACGCCGGCATTGCGGCTGGAGCGGTGTGCGCGGGTGGTGTAGCCCGCTGTTTTTTGCTCTCCTGTGTTGAAGTGGCACTCCCCCTCCCACCGGTGATGCGTGAGGGGGGGGGGGGCACTGCTGGAGGAGACTAGTCGATCCCTGGTGAGGTGCTGGTTCCGGGGAGGATAACGTGGACCTGCTGGAGCGGTAGTTGTGGCTGCCTTCCTCCCGCCTCTGCCCACTTTCTTCTGTCTCTAGCCAAGGTGACGAGACTCAGGACCGATATCACTGTTGGCTGGTGGTATGATTGGAGCAGCATACGAGTCATATCCTTGAGAATAGCTGAGCTGCTCTTTTGAAAAACGCAGGAGGCGAGGATATCGGAATCTCTGTGTTACAGCCTGCTGACTTGTTTCCCGGCACCCGTTGTTTCCCCAACTTGGAAAACGCTACCCCTCCCACCGATGCTGCGTGAGGGGGGGCTGAGGCTGGTGATCGCTGGTTGTCCTCTGTTCAAAATTTAGTCTATATACTTTGGGTAACGTAGAACTCTCGGGATAAAACCCGCAGTTATGTTTTCTTTTTTATCTGCCTCTACTTTGGAATGACTTGGCTCAGTACTGGACCCTTATTACTTGTTCTTTTTTCCCCCTGTTGGGGTTTTCCAGTTGTTTCTGATTTACACAATCTATAAGTTATGATAGCTGGCTTGACCCTGATATAAACAACAGCTATTCGTTTGCAATTGCATTGTAATACTTAAATTTGCTAGGTTTGTTTTCTCTAGCTGGCATTTATGATACTTCAAAAACGAGAATCCTTTAGTTTCTATCTGGTATATATTACTCCTTCAAACTGTATATTGTTAATGTGTAGCAGCAAGATGTGAAACATTGTATTACCATATCTCTTGAACCATTTAGATTGTTACTAATTGACTGGGGGGTTTTTTTTTTCTCTTTTTTTTTTCTCTCTCAGACCCACAGCAAATGTATTATAACATTGGATTACTCTATATAGCTTTGCTTAAGTTTCAAAGTTACATCAAGTTGTGTTAAAATATACCATGAGTATTGGTTTCATAGAAATGAATTATATATAGTTTAGAGGTGTGTTAATAGCCTACAAGGAATCTTGTGTGTTAGATACAACAGGGAAAACAATTTGAGTATTAACTAGTTTAAAAGTACCTTAAAAGCTGATTTCTTTCTAAAATTATAAAATACTGATCTGATTGTCTCGGACTAGGAGGCTTGAGTTGTTAAACACAGTTTTTTCTGTTCTTGGTTGAAAATATAAATTATTATTGAGGACCTTCTTAAAGGTTAGAAAGTTGCTGGCTCTAAAGCAGGAGCCCTTCTCTGTCTTATGATATATCTTATCTTGTCACCAGCATGACTGAACCTGATTCACTTAGTTCACGGTTGTTTCTCCCTTTTTCTCTCTCCTTTTAGAGGGGAAGATAAACTTAAACAATACCAAAAAAAAAAAAAAAAAAAAAAAAAAAAAAGGTGCACTTTTTTCTCACATATCCTTCACACCTCCCTTCCTTCTTAATTGGGGTTTTGTTTTTTTTTTCTTTTCCCCATCGAATAGATTAGGTTGCTCTCTTCTTGTTCTCCCCCACAATTCACTCCCATTATTATATGGAAAAATTTTTACATACACAGTCTAGAACTTCACCTTCAGTCATGTCGGCTAGACAGAGGAATAAAAAACATAGAGTTAACACAGAGCCTGTGGGCGAGCCACAATTGGTAACCCAAGACTCGTCAAATTTACTCGATTCTACTGATACACAGTCTCTAGTCTTAAATATCTCTGCTGCTCTTGCACCCAAGTTTCATTCACTTAGAATAGAAATCAAACAAGATATTGCACAGCTAGCTACAGAAGTCAAACAATTCTCGGAAAGATTCTCTGAGGTTGAACAAAGAGTCTCTGATTTAGAAGATCTCACTCTAGCTTAAAATAGTAAATTAGAAGCCACTTCCTCAGCCCTTGCTAAATTGCAAAATAAAGTAGAAGACCTGGAAAATTGCGCTAGGCGCAATAATCTAAAAGTAATAGGGGTACCTGAGGGAAAGCAGTTTGAGGATTTAAATAAATTTATAACACAAACATTACCAGCCTTGCTGAATATACCTCAAACTCAGCCAATTATAGAAAGGGTACACAGGCTAGGATCATCACCTTTATCAAAAGAAAACATGAGGCCAAGGCCAATCATAGCCAAATTCCTGAATTATCAGGATAAGATCACATTTTTACAAGCCTTTCGTAAAAATCAACCCATATTATTGGAAGGCACAAAAATCCTGTTATTTCAGGACTATGCAGCTGAAAGTGCCTCAAAAAGAAGGCAGTTGGCTCTGGTATGTACTAAGTTCATACAGCAGGGGCTGCGAGCGACAATTTTACATCCTGCCAGGTTGCGACTTGTGTGCAACAACACTTTGCACTTCTTTGATTCTGCCCTTACGGCAGAATCTTTTTTCACCAAAAACTGCACACCTGAGCAGTTGAGGTGACAAACTATTTAGTTTCTTCTTCTTGGTAAAAATCAGAATAGATTTGATATTTTTCTTCTTCTAAGATGGGCCCTTTTCAGCAAATGGGCAACAGACGGCTCAGGTGGATTAGTCGTATGTTTTGGGGTTTTGTTTTTGTGTGTTTTTTTTTTTTCTCTCTCTCTCTTCCCTCACCATCTTCCCTTTCTGAACATAGATACCTATTATAATGACTGGGATTAAATTTACCTCATGGAACATAGGAGGGTTAACTTCTCCCATTAAGAGAAAAACGATAATTTCTTACTTGAAGAAAATAGGTACTTCTATTGCTTTTCTACAAGAAACCCATTTAAAGACTCAAGAAATTCTTAAACTAAAATCTTCTTGGGTTAAGGAGGTCTTTTTTTCATCTAGTTCTAGCCGAAAAGGCGGAGTTGCTATTCTCCTGGGTAAAAAATTCAACTATGAGATAATACAGAGTGAATCAGATGAGGAGGGGAGATATATCATACTGAAAATTAAGGTTGCTAATGTTTTGTATACTTTATGTAATGTATATGCTCCAAATGTTTTTAATCTCTCATTTTGGGATACACTTCAGGTCAGGCTTATGACATGTGCAGAGGGTTTTTTAATATTAGCTGGTGATTTTAATATGGCTCCTCAATACCCAATTGATAGAATGAGGCAGCAGCCATTAGTCAAAAAACTAAAAGAGATAATCTTGAGGCAAAGTTGTTCTCCAGGATTTTTGCTTATTTAAGAGTCAAGGATATTTGGAGGATATTAAATCCGGATACACGTGATTTTACATGTCTCTCAAAAGCACATAAATCATTGTCACGGATTGATTTATTTTTGGTTGATGAAAGACTTTGTAAACACAAAGTATCAGCTCAAATTTTGCCTATTGTGGTATCTGATCACGCTCCAATATGTTTCAAGCTTTATACGACTGGCCCTTCACATACAAATACTCGTTTTTTTTTCCTAAATATTTGTCTGCTGACTCTGGATTTAGAGGCTTCCTCGAAACTAAGTTTTTGGATTTTGCCTTGTTCAATGCGGAGGCTAGAACTCGTCCTTCTTTGTTCTGGGAAACTGCTAAAGCAGTGCTGAGGGGGGAAATCCTGGCATACACCATTAGGCGTACCAAGAAATTTAAAAAACGCGAAAATGAACTCCTTCGTGCAGTTACAAATGCTTATAACTCATACCTATTAGAAAAGACGCCTCAGAAATGGGTTAAATATATCACTGCATTAGAAGAGAGAGACTCATTTCTACTTTATAAATCCACTCAGCAGGATGTCCGGTTTTCTGTGAAACTATACAGATATGGGAACAAGACCGGAAAACTTTTGGCTAGATTGGTAAGGCAGGACTTAGGTTCTCAGCTAATAGACTCCCTAGAAAAAGAAGGACAGATGTTTAGCTCCTCACAGGATCTTGTTCAAATCTTTTATGATTATTATAAGGGAATATACTCCCCCAGGATGTCTGACTTTACAGAACGTCAGAAATTTTGGGGAGAAATCTCTCTTCCATCATTAACACCTAGTTTAATCGAGGAACTTTAATCCCCCATTACGGAAATAGAAGTTGCAAAGGCAATTAAAAATTTGGCATATAATAAAGCGCCGGGTCCGGACGGAATACCTAACGAGTTCTACAAAATGATACCCTCCACTGTAATACCTGATTTAACTTCTTTATTTAATTATATATATATATATATAGAGGGAAACGAACCCACATCTAATTTTACAGCTTCACACACGTCTTTAATTTTAAAAAAGGGTAAAGATGCAAGAATGGTGGAATCATATAGACCTATAGCCTTGATGAACACAGATTATAAATTGCTGACTACGATTCTTGCCCAGAGACTCCAATCTCTTCTTCCTTCGATTATTAGCCCAGATCAGGCTGGTTTTATGTAGAATAGGAACTCTGCAGCTAAAATAAGGGAACTCCTGCTTACCTTGAATTACTTTTCGAATAGTATGGATGCTGATCGTCCAGAGGAGGGAGGTACTTTAGACTTGGCAATTTTAGCTATAGACGCTGAAAAGGCCTTTGACTTAGTTTATCATGATCATCTTTTATTCTCATTAGAACAATTTGGACTGAAAAGTAATTTTGTTAAGTTTATTGAAAAATTATATCGTACAGCCTCCACAAGAATGATAGTAAATGGCCAGTTGTCTTCAGAAATAATACTGTATAGGGGGACTAGGCAGGGGTGTCCCCTCTCCCCGCTCCTTTTTAATATTGCTATAGAACCCTTTGCTATAATGATAAGACAGAGATTGGAGGGGATTGGGGTGGCTGGGCGGGAGTTGAAAATAGCATTATACGCTGATGATATTCTCATTTATCTTTCCAATTTACGTAGAAATTTACCTATTCTCTTATCAACTATACAACAGTTTGGTTCCTTTTCAGGATATAAGGTAAATATAAAGAAATCTGAACTTCTCTGGATAAGGCATACAGACAGTTCCCCCATAAATGTACATTTCTCTATAGTGAATGACTCATTTAGATACTTGGGTATAAATGTTTCAAGTAATCCTGATTCCTGGTATTCCCTGAACATTCTTCCTGTGTTGAATAAGGTTAAATCAGTTTTTAAGAATTGGCAGACTTTACCTTTGTCCTTATCCGGACGCATAGCAGCCTATAAGATGATCTTATTGCCAAAAATATTATATGTCCTTCAAAACACTCCTCTGATTTTAAGGAAGAACGATTTAAGTTTATTAAATTCACAGCTCCGGTTTTTCCTATGGCAGGGTAGGAAACCCAGAATATCACTTGCAAAACTCTCCCTTCCAATAGGATCCGGAGGTCTGGCTTTACCTGATTAACGAGCGTATAATTATGCTTTTTTGGTCCGTATTCTGGCGGATTGGCTTTTTGCTCATAACTATGTTACAAATAATGATTTAGAGAGCAGTATTCTGTATCCTTTTTCACCTATTGCGCTGATTCATCTTGACACTACTCACATCCCACCCCAAGTTAAATGTTGTAGATCTATATATAATATAATCCTAGCTTGGAAAAAGATATGTACTTTGTTAGGACTAGAACACCGGGTGTCGAGATTCCTAAGTTTTCTGGGGAACCCACAATTTCAGTTAGGAACACCATCTCCAATCTTTTTAAAGTGGAGGACCCAAGGGCTTGTTAATGTCCTCCAGATGCTTGATATAGAAAAAAGATGTGTGAAATCATTTGATGCTCTTAGGGTGGAATTCAATATCTTCCAGAGAAACGTTTTTGTCTATCTTCAGGCTAGACACTATGTTATGAAGTTAGTGAATGAGTATGGTTGGAGCTGGTCACTGGGACATATGGAGAACTGGTTTATCCTGGCAAAAAATGGACTTATGTCAATATCTCCATGTTATTTGATTATTGTTTCCGATAGGGGCACAATTAATCTTGATAAAATTGCTATTAATTGGGCCACATTGTTATCTCAGGAAGTAGAACCTAAAATACCTTCTCTTTCAATTCAAAAGGTTACTCAGACAACCCTCTCTGCCACATGGAGAGAATCTCACCTGAAGTTGTTACATATGACATATTTTACACCAGAAAAAGGAGCTAGATGTGGTAATACGAATTTCACCACATGTCCTAAATGTTCGTTTCCCTCTGCAAATCTTCTGCACATGTTATGGACCTGCCCTAAAATTAAGAATGTATGGTGCAAAGTGCAATTTTGGCTTTGCAAAGTATTAAAGCTCTCCTCATTAAATCTAATAGGTAGACATATAATTTTTCTTTTTTTTGACCCAGAAGATAAACAACTCAATGTGAAGTTTAATAATATAACTATATTGGCTGTCAGATATCTTATTTTCCAAAAATGGAAAACACGCACGGTCCCTAGTATATCAGAAATTAAAAATTGTTTAAAAAAACAATGCATTCTTGAACAATATAATATTAGTGTTGATAATGATGTCGATGTTGTTAAATTCTTTCTTAAATGGTCAGCATTCATAAAAGCTTTTTCTCCTACGGAAGTTGAATATTTGATACATCCCTTACGTAATTCCGAACTAGTTCTGCTAGGGAGGTGGTGAAGGGTTGTCTTTTCTTTTTTGGTTCTTTTTTTTTTCCCTACCCTATTCCCTTTTTTTTTTTTTTTTTTCCTCTCTCTTTTCTCCTTTTTTTTATGTTGTGGGGTATTGTCTTGTTTATTTTAGCAATGTCTATGTAAAAACAAAAACTCAACAAGGTATAGAGTAGTAAGAAGCATAGTGTTATTACTTGGGTTATTCTTTTTATTTATTTAAAGTACATTCAAAGAGTTGATGTGTACTTAGAACATAGTATTGAATGTGCAATATTTTGTATACTATATGTATATTTGTTATACCCAAGCTATGGTTTGTAAAAAGCTTTGCTTTTTTTTTTTTTTTTTTTTTTTTTTTTAATTTCTATGTTTCTTTTGTTGTTTTCTGATTGTTATGTTTCCTTGTTGGATATAAATAAATATTTAAAAAAAAAAAATTGTACTTTCAATTTAATTAATGAAAGGGTGAATGTTAAAAGCAAGGAAAACCCCTGATGTGGTCGCGTTTCACATCACGCATCCTTGGTTATTAAAACTAGCAACATTCTTTTTACTTATGTAGTGAAACATACGTGTTTTTATAATTTTCTTGACAATAGCTGACAAAATTGTTATACTTTAAAGTTTCAATACAATAAAAGTTATATTTTAAATAATTAATGTACTTTAATCTGTGTTAGCCACATACTTTAAAGCCCGCCCCCCCCCCGTGTCTTGGCTCAGAAATAACAAATTATGCTTACCTGATAATTTCATTTTCTTCTGAAGGGAAGAGTCCACAGCTGCATTCATTACTTTTGGGAAATACAGAACCTGGCCACCAGGAGGCGGCAAAGACACCCCAGTCAAAGGCTTAAATACCTCCCCCAATTCCCTCATCCCCAAAACATTCTGCCAAGGGAACAAGGAACAGTAGGAGAAATATCAGGGTGAAAAAAGGGGCCAGAAGAACAAAAATTACAGCCACCTCATAGATAAAAACACGGGCGGGAGCTGTGTACTATTCCCTTCAGAAGAAAATGAAATTATCAGGTAAGCATAATTTATGTTTTTGTTCTTAAAAGGGAAGAGTCCACAGCTGCATTCATTACTTTTGGGAAAAGAATACCCAAGCTAGAGGACACTTAATGTAAACAACAGGTGGGTACAAAAGGTGGCCCCTTTGAAAGGCACCACAGCCTGACTACTGAACACCCTAAAAAAATATAGACGACACGGTTGAAAACCCGTAGCCCAGTAAACTGCACATTAGTTACACCGCCGGCAAAGCCGAACTAAAAAACACTCAGTACCAGAGTCCGTCAAGCCCAAACAACCTCCGAGGAGTCAGCCCCGCAGATCACGACTCCCATGAAGGTACCCGGCCAAGACAAGGACCGCTATCTGCCTTCAAAAAGGAAAACAGATTCTCATGAAAAATCCAAAGGATCATTCCACTCTGCAGAACATAGAACAACCCATGGTTGTCGTACAATAGCAACGCCCAGGGAGAGGAACTCCCTAGAAACACAAGGACCAAAGAAAAAGAGATCCATACACAGGAAACATGTCCCAAAAAGGACTTGTGGAACACCCTCATATCCCTGACCCTGTACTATACCCTAAGGTACTCCAGGAACACCATGAGTTTCCCGTAGACTCATATTAGATCTAGACCTGCAAGCTAGACAGCAGAAATAGGATAACTATCCCAGCAGCTAGTAAAGAGTTCTCCAAAAAGAACATCAACCATCTGAACAGGAACTCCCAATGACCAGCTTCCAGGTAGAAATCTGACTCACCGTTGCTAAACCCAAACACCGAAAGGCGTTTCAAAGCTTGCTAACATCCAGTCAAAGTGCAATTAGCTGTAGCTGGTTACACCCTCAAAGTGCAATAGCTGTAGCTGGATTCAACTGCAAACCTTCCAAGGGCTCACAGCCCTCCGAATATAGGGCTCCAGGGAGCGCCCCCTCCCAGCACCGGACACCAGTGGAAAAGGAGGACATCCAAAGACCTCCCACAAAGGAGAGAACTGATTCTAAAGAAAACAATCAACCCTGCATAGAGTAACCGACCCCTAATCTTCCCTCTAGGATAACGGTCCCAGCCCAAAAGCTAGTCAAGACCAAAGACTTCCAGAAGAGAAAGGAAGGATCAACGAAGGAGCAAAGCCCCCAGGTTAGGTCGCTGACCGTTACTACAAACGGTATGCTACCATGAGTAAGGATAGACATTGTACTTGGGTACGAAAACCCCTACACAGCTGTCTTTCCTAAAAACAAGGAACACTTCCCAAGGGAAGAAGGCCCTCAGACCCTCAGCATCCATATATCAGAATTCAGCATATAGCAGGAGCCCCAGAGGAATCAAACCCTCAGCCTCCCGCTGCAGGAAAGAAGGAACTAGTCACTACATCGCAACTCCCCGTCCAGGATTCTGAAACACAAGAAGGGAAAAGACCCTTACAAGGCAAGACGCCAAGGACCCACAGGTCGCTTCAAATACTAAGGTAACTCCGAGCCCGGAGAACCCAACCCCCGCTCTAGAAGAGAAGGGAACAACAGAAACCACCCTACCATAGAGGCGAGACCCCTCGGCCATATTGCCAACCCAGGTGAAGATACCTGCAGTCTACAGGAACAGCGTAAATGCGCCAGAATACCAATAGGGAACCGTCAGAAGGACCTAAGGCCTAAGCCACAGACAGATAGGCATCTTTCACAGAGCCCCAGCTCCTATGGAGAGAGGCCAGCAAAACCACAAACATCTAGTGTGAGATCGAATCGTCCACACCCATCCAAGGAGAGACACGGACTGAAGTCAGGGTCCTTGAAAAAGGAAATCGATGGAAGATCCAACTTCCAGAGGAACCCTAAGCTGCCTCCTACAAGGAGGAGAGCACCTCTAAAGTCCGTAGTCTCGTAGGCAAGTGTTAACACGTGTTACACACACAGGCAAGGTAGCAACCAACACCTGAAGGCGAATGAGAACCCTGTACCCTACTCACCATCCCAGAGAATCGAATGTAAGACACCGCCCACAAAGCCCCTAACGGAGTATCAAGGATAAATGGTTAAACTACCTGACCCCAGAAGGGCGGCCCTCTCTAACCGACCTCGCCTCTTCACTGACAAGCCCCAAGGCTAGAGTTGCAACGAGGACGTAAAGACACCCGAACGTCGAGACCATGGTCAGACCAAGGGTATTGGATGAGACAACAGCCAGAGATCCTTGAAGGATCTGTCTTCCAAGAATCTTCTTTAAGCAGGCAAAAGCTGGAGCTTTGCAGTTCCCCACAGAAGGCAGGGAACCCCTGCACACCAACTCCTAGAGTAACACAACTCTGAGCAGAAGAAGAACATGCTCGCGCATCCAGACCATATGATCCACCCAAGGCGGGAAGAAAGGAAACTCTACCACTGCAATAAAATGCTTAATAGGCTAAAGAGTCAGCATCCGGAAGAACATTGAGTGAAAATGCAAATCATTAATCACTCGGCACACCAGACCACATAGGTCACACACATCTTCCAATTCCAAGGAATGAAATAACGGTTCTGAGTCCCCAGGGACCTGAAGAACTATGATGACGTCTGCAAAAACAGATCTGTATCACAGGCGAGAAGCCCAAACAACCAACCTAGATTGGCACTCATAACCCTCCATTCAGAGGGGTTGCATTTAAGCAAGAGGCCTCATACTTCGGTAGGATCCATATAATAGGGCATGTGACATTCAGAATCCAGCAGGATTAATCAGCACCACAAGGGTGACATGAACCCTGGTAACAGCTGAAAAAATATCCGACCAGTACCTGCCTGGTATAAGGACACACCAGGACTGCCCAAGGTCCAAGAAAATTTGTCCCGAAGGATAGATAAATGAACTAGAAAAAACATAATTCTATTATTCAACAAGTGTGCAACTTCCGAGGAAGTGCCACACAACCTAAATCGCAAGTATTGGTTCCAGAGAAGAACGCTCATAAAAACGAAATTATAACAGATATGAGCTTAAGTAAAAAACAAATTAAACACATCCACCCGGATCAAAAAATAAAATGAAGGCAGCACCCATCGGGTGAACGCCCAAGGTAAATGAGGAAGACAACGGGACCAGTCGATTAAAAGCCCCATTCACCAAAGCTCAGAACTGGAACCAAAAAACATAAAGAAAAAGAAAAACGGCGACTTTAAGGAGATTGGCTTCATCCCCAAACGTCATATCCATTTTGCCATCCAGCTTCTAAGGCCTCGGATCCCTTGGCCCGTAACAGTGTATATTACTGCTGAATGACCCTTTCCATTAATATAAATATATATATACATATATCTCTGCACAGTGTTTTCCCATTACCTTTTTAATGAATGAGTTTACTGTCCATCTGGCTAACATTGTAGCCAATATTAAGCTAAAATGACTAAAATAGTTTTTTTTAAATGTTTATTACATACATTATCATTAAAGGGGCATAATACTCATATGCTAAATCACTTGAAATTGATGTAGTATAACTGTAAAAAGCTGACAGGAAAATATCACCTGAGCATCTCTACGTCAAAAAGGAAGATATTCTACCTCACAATTTCCTCAGCTCAGCAGAGTAAGTTCTGTGTAAAAAGTTATACTCAACTGCTGCCCAGCTGCAGGTAAAAAAAAATAAATGAAGAAATGAACAGCAGCCAATCAGCATCAGCAGTGCTGAGGTCATGAACTCTTTAACTGTGATCTCATGAGATTCGACTTAACTCTTATGAGATTTAATTGTAAACTTCCTTAAAATTAATAGAGAAATAATATGAGTGTGCACGTAAGCTCGCTCCTTCCGCTGTCCCGGGAAAGACATACTGATTTGCTGCTTAGAAGTCCTTTACAATGGGATGTGGCTACTGAGGAACTTTTGAGGTAAAATATCTTTCTTTTTTACATAGAGATGTTCAGGTGATATTTTCTAGTCAGCTTTTTACAGCTATGCTGCATTACTTTCAAGTGTTTCAACATTTGGGTATCATGGCCCTTTAAATAAATTTAGGTTAAATAATGCAATTATTTTGTGCTTTGGATAGCAGATTACACTGCCTTCACCTGACTGCTTTATAATGCCACCCATTAGCAAAATAAATTTTCTCTGGAAAATACTGATATATGTAGTCTTCAGAAAGAGGGGAGGGCATAGAATATCTCTATAGGATACGGTAGGCCAGAAAACGAGTGGAGTGGTATTTAACACTCTTGCTTGTGCGCTAACTGCTCTATAAGAAGCTTTTTGTGCGTGTCAGGTAGCGCTCGTATTACAACCTGATGCAGGCAAAGAGCCGAAGTTAGAATATTGCGACCGCGTTACTGTATTCCCCCCATAGAAGTGCAAAATATGAATATATTACATTCCAATATTCACACAGCAAAATATGTTCTATTTATTCATAAATGTGTATATATGAGATGGTATATTTTGGTACAATATATATCTATATCTATATCTATATCTATATATATATATATATATATATATATATATATATATATATATATATAGGTATCAATATATATATATATATATATATATATATATTCAACTAAAAAATCTCACTCTCTAGATTTTAGCACAGCAAATGTTTATTATGTGATGTTTCTGGGTCTATACCCCTTCCTATATATAGGAATATCTATTTAAAAACACTTAGAACATATTCTGCTAGGTGCAGAACATTGGAATGAGAAATATTTACAGTAAATACACAGTATAGCACTTTATTAAATATGAATATTGCATAATAATGATTTTTCATGTTTTCATCTACTTAAAGGATTTTGTAAAGTTTGTCCCAAATTACCCTTTTTTTCAATGTAATCTGTAAAACATATTAATCTCGCTCCATTATACTTAGCGTTTTTTCAAAACGGAGTTCCGATAATCTAATAAACGTTTATTTGCATAAATTATTCTCCTCAATTTCAATATTTTGACGCCTGTGCATTATTCATGATGGTTACACGCATGCTCAATTTTCTGAAGGTTTTTGCCCTGTCTCCTTAGAAGATCAACGCATGCGCAAATAAAAACTACGTCAATAGTCCTCAATATGCAAATAAATTGTACTGTCGGAAAACGATTGTTTCAATTGTAACCACCTTTTTGTTTGTAATAGCATGTCTCATGTTGCTATGCACACATATTTACATACACATATTTAGACATGTATATGTATGTATCACTATGTTAAAGCCTTTTTTTCTCTAACACCTGAGACCTCATATATTTGAGCCCTTATAACTTTTGTGCGCAATAAATTTCAATAATTTGTATTAGATGGTTTTATTATGAGTGCAATTGTACTTTTAAATGTATTTGTTACTTTTAAATGTATTTGTGATATGATTTGTGACACTTTTTGTTTCACAAAACAGTTAATCAGAGCTCTGAAGTCGCTCTAGCCCAATGTGCTTTAACTTCAATTGCGCTCAAGCAATCACGTTTACTTTCAACTTATCGCTTGCATGTAACAGTTAGCCCGCCACTCGTTATCTGGTCCTGTGATTACTCAATTAGCAGGCATCTTGGACTCCCATCTCTTTTTCCCAGTTAGTCAGCTGCCACAACAGATTGCTCAGGAAATTCCAGAAGTACAGAAAACTCCTTAGTCTATGAACCTCATAAATCAGAGGTGTAGGCGAAGAGCATCATACCTTAAACTGTGTCAGGCTGCAGAGGGATCCTTCAGGTAATAAGTATTTTAGGGTCTCCACACCCCATGACATTCATGAAGGCCTATAAAAATGTTGGAGGGCATAAAATAAGACTGTGATGGAATTTATGGGGATGGGAGAGGGGCTATGGTGGGCAGGGAATGCACTCTGTCCAAGAATTTGAGATAAGCTAAAATTATCAGGGTTGTTAATAGCAAGAGTTCCCTGTGAGCGTTTTTATTTTTCAAAATAAAGCTTTATTGGTAAAAGATTTGACAAAGTATACATGCACATGACAGCCATTGTGACATAGTATCATTTACAATTATATGCATTATTCTTAGCTTATCTTATTTATATCGTTTCTTTGATAGCATACTGCTATGTGATTAGAATTGAATCTTTTACTATACATATAAATAACTTTTCTAAGATCTAAACTATAAACTTTGAAAGAAACAAATGGTATCAGGTATTATAAGAAAGGTAACATTCAGCAGTCCCTCAGCATTTACACATTACATTGCCGAGAATATCTGGATACCTGATATTAGCTCTTCTGCAGATGCAGAAGGAGAAAGTCAACCAGAGTAGAAAATTAGTAAAAGAGTAGGGAGGAAGTGTGAAGAGACAAGTGTAAAATGAATAAAGAAAGGGGCGGAGGGGAGAGAAAAAAAAAAAATAAAAAATAAAAAAATGGGGAGGTGGGGGGAAAGTTGATATGCACTATCCAACCACTATCTGCTGAATCAAATTCCACGACCCTCCCAGGTCAGTAGCATCATTTCGTGAGTACAGAGTTTACCAATTCTCAAATAATGATACCTCTCTAACCTCAGTAGCTCTCCCACTTTAGCTCTCCACTCCAACATGTTCGGGATAGTTTGTTTTTTCCAGTATAAAGGGATGAGACCCTTTGCAGCATTCAACATTAAGAGGAGAAGCAGATACCTATCCTCTCCTATAACCTTGGGCAGGTGGTGATATATTAAATAGTTGGGACTAGGGGGGATAATCACTCCCAGTATTCTGCTCATTTCCCCCAGGGTCGTCTCCCAGTAATTTTTTAGAAATGGGCATGACCACCAGATGTGAATGAGAGTACCTTCCTCACCGCATCCTCTCCAGCATCCCCCACCAGTCTGTGGGTATATGTTTTTGAGTCTCTGGGGGGTGAGATACCATCTGCTTAATAATTTATAATGTGATTCCTGAATTCTGGCTGAAACCGAAGCCTTCCTCGCCCTCTCAAATATCTTTAACCACTCTTTGTCAGAAATTTCTTGTCTCAGGTCTTCCTGCCAGGCCTGTGTGTAAGATGGTAGGGGGGTCTTGCTACCCAGGACCAAAATTTTATAAATCTGTGAAATCAGATGTGTTGGGGTGTGTGACACGGTACAAAGCATCTCAAAAGGCGTTCTGCCTCTAGTTAGGGCTTTCCTGTTCTTATGTGTGTTAAAGTAATGTCTAACTTGCGCCTCTCTGAACCAAGATGAAAAAAGTGCACCATCCCATTCGATCAGCTCTGGTCTAGCTTTTATCCTGTCCTGATGGAGGATATTAAGTATTGCTGCATCCATAAGGTTGTATACCTTATTTGGGAAATATGGCCCTGTTTCTACTCCCATATCAGGGTTCTCTCTTATTGGAGTGACAGGGGAGTCAGGGGTGGACAACCCGGTGTCTTTATTAATTAAACCGTCCCACTCCAGGAACACGTCGTCCAGTAGTGGGTATTTTTTGATTATATTTGGTCTGTTAGCAGGGGATATCCACGCTAGTGTGCCCGTGTTACCCCTCTGTAAGATAGCATTATCCAATTGAATCCAGGCCTTATGCTGTGAGTTTTGGCACCATTCCACTATTCTTTGGAGTGATATAGCCTTTTGGTAGATCCGCAGATCAGGGACTCCAATGCCCCCCCTCTCCCTAGGCATATAAGTAGTTTTTTTCCTTATCCTAGGTCTGCAGCCATTCCATATGTATGACTCCATGGCTGACTGGATTTGGTGCAGATAATGTGAGGCTGTTGCCAAAGGAATAGTCTGGAGGACATAGAGGACCCTAGGCAGCACGTTCATTTTAACCACCCCCACCCTGCCCAACCATGAGATGGTTTTATTTCTCCAATCTGTCAGATCTCGCAGCACCTCATCCCTGATACGCTTATAATTGATCTCTGTTAAGTCATTTATTTTCGGTGTGATGGAGATACCCAGATATTTTAAAGTATGGTGTGCAACTTTGATCGGGCAGTCTCGGCTGAGAGCCTCGAATTCCCTATGAGGGACAGAGATGTTCAAGATCTCAGACTTGGAGGGGTTGAGCAGGAAATTGGACACATTACCGAATTTGGTGAATTCATCAAGAGCGGCCTGAAGAGACCGGTCGGGTTCGGTGATCGTTAAGAGTATGTCATCCGCGTACATCGCGAGTTTGTGTTCCGAGCCTCCCACAGACACTCCCTTTATTTGTGGATGTGCTCTGATTTTGCTAGCCAATACTTCTATCGTAAGGGCAAATAGGAGGGGAGAGAGGGGACAGCCCTGTCGTGTCCCGTTTTTAATAGTGAAGGTGTTAGAAAGGGTCCCATTCACCCTGACTTTCGCGTTTGGCGCTGAATACAGGGACATTGCTTTATTAATAAATTTGGGCCCAAAACCGAATTTAACCAAGGTTTGTTGCATGAATGACCAATCAATCCGGTCAAACGCTTTTTCAGCGTCGGTTGATACCAAAGCCATTGGGATCTTATTATTATGGGCATGCGAGATTAACTGTATAACTCTTATAGTATTATCCCTAGCCTCACGTCCAGGAATAAATCCGACCTGGTCCGTTGAGATTAACTGCGGGAGGAACTTGTTGAGACGATTGGCGATAATCCTGGCCAGAATCTTAACGTCCGAATTTAACAGGGATATAGGACGGTAATTTTCCGGTCTGTCCTCTGCTTTCCCTGACTTGGGGATAACAGCTATGTGTGCCTCCAACATGGTATGGGGCAAAAGTCGGGTCTCCGCCAGAGCATTGAACATTTTCAACATCTCTGGAGCCAGAATATCTACAAAGAGCTTATAGTACTTAGCTCCATAGCCGTCCGGTCCCGGACTCTTACCAGCAGAAAGGTCCTTTATAGCTTGTTTAATCTCTACCAACGTAAATGGGGACTCAAGAGCCTCAGAGTCTTGATTAGTGAGCTTGGGCAAGTCTGCTTCCATCAGGTAATGTTTTATCCCCTGTATTTTATCAGACAAAGGGGGGATCAAGCCATCCTCATCCGCCCGTGGTTGAATATTATAGAGGGACTCATAGTATACACCAAAGGTTTCTGCTATTGACTTCCCATCTTCCTTTGAAACACCCTCCCGGTTCACCATTTGGTGCACATAATGTTTTGTTCGTTTACGCGAGATTGCTCTGGCCAGCAACCTACCCGCCTTATCCCCTTGTTCAAAGAAACGCTGTTTCAGAAACAGTGCTTTTTTTTGATAGTCCACTTGAAGGAACTCAAGCAGGGCTGACCTTGCACAAGCTAAATCCCCTTGTATTTTCTCATCTGTGGGGTGCAACTTGTGCTCCCGTTCATTGATGTCCACCCTAGACAACAGGGCCTGGTATTGATTTTTCCTTTGTTTCATCAGTCTAGCCCTCTGTTTTATCAAGAGACCACGAATTGTACATTTGTGGGCTTCCCAGATAACTGTATCTTGAGATTCAGTGTTCGCATGTATACGGAAGTATTCTACTAAGGCCTTTTCAACCTCGAGCTGAAAGACCTTATCTTCTAATAAAGTGTCGTCCAACTTCCAAATATAGGGAGTGACAGGCACATCAGGCCATAGGATGGTGCAACTGATTGGCGCATGGTCAGACCATGTGATATTGTGAATGTTACTACTTGTCGTTATGGTAAGGCCTGCAGAGTCTGTAAGTAAGTAGTCTATTCTTGAATACTTCCTGTGTGGGTGGGAATAGAATGTAAAATTTTTTGTGGTAGGGTGGTGTACACGCCAAATATCATGTAAAGCTAATTCTCTCAATGAGGAGATCATCCGTTTAAGGTTTCTATGGGGGACACTGGAGAGGCCGTTCGAAGTGTCTAATGCTGGGTTTAAAGATGCGTTCAGGTCACCTCCCAAAAACAAAAGGCCACACTGCACTTCCAACACTTTATGTGTTATTTTCTGGAGAAAAAGGTGTTGAGCCTGATTGGGGCAATATATATTAGCAAGTGTGACCAGTGTGCCACATAGTGACCCCGTAAGAATGATATATCTACCCTCAGGGTCACGATATGCTTGATGGAGCTGGAAAGGGGTTTTAGAATTGATGAGGATACCCACCCCATTTTGCTTCTTGGGACCTGATGCAAAATAAGCTACAGGATAGTGGTGACTAAACCATTTAGGCTCATGAGCAGCAGAAAAATGAGTTTCCTGTAAAAAGATGACATTCCCCCCCCTTTTCTATGTAAGTCCCTTAACACTATTGAGCGCTTACCTGGGCTATTAAGACCCTTGACGTTAACAGAAATCAGTTCAGTGGGCTGGTGCCCGGCCGTAGGCCGTACATATGCCATGCTACCTGGGGAAGAAAAAAAAAAAAAAAAAAAAAAAAAAGGGGGGGGGGGGGAGGGGGAAATGGGAGAGGACAAGTGAAGGATAGGAGGAAAGCTAGGAGGAGAAAGAGGGGAAAGTCAGAAGAGAGAGAGCAAAGAGGAAAGAATAATCAAGGAGATTAAAGGAAAGAGAAGGATCAAAATAGAAAATCGCCTTAAGGTGCAAGGTAATATAGCTAAGTAGTACAAGACTATTGCAATTATGTGAACAACAATTTACAATCCTTGAACTTGTAAGGCACAATTCAGACTCGATCAGAGATTCGAGTACAATCTAAATAACTAAACTTACCAATTAGGGAAAGTGTTCCCTGTGTTCTCACAAGACCTATGGACTTTTAAACGCTAAACATTTAACAAATACATTCTTCAGGTTAAACCTTATTCAGTTTTTCTAAACCCATTATTCCTAAATAAATTATAATAACAAACTAGCATGAGATGCAGGAAGGATTCCTAAGCTTTTGTCGAGTCGCACTACTTCTCTACAGTGCTCTGACCCCGTCATAAGGTGTAATGTTTCTATATTTAGAGGGTCAGATTCTAACGTTATATATGAGCTTATGTACTCTGCCCAATTTCTCTAATGAACCAGACAAAAAGCTATTGTCATGTAACTGCAGAGTATATCCTGTTATAAACTTTGTCTATAGCATCCTCCCACCCAGTCTTTTGAGTGAGTCCTCTGCAATATCCTGCGCTTCATTCCTAATAAGACAAACCATTAACCATATAAGAACTGGTAGCTTAAATGTGTAAAACAAATATGCCTAGACACAGAAATTGTCCAAGTCTTAAAGGTAAAGAATCATGTTAGTGACTTGATATATCCCAAGTGGGACATAGTAATGAGGTTTTGAGATCAAACCTGACTCCGAGTCCAGAGAAGGAACTTTTCATTAAAGAACCCTGATTCAACCAGGAGGTTGTTGAATCTCAGCATGCTCTTCATCAGCTCGGACCCCTGGGGCTCCCGCCCTTATCGGTGGAGGTAGTATGTGAAGTCCCAAGGCTTGATTAAAGGAGGGCAGGTCCTCTATATTTCTAAAAACATGTGTTGCATTGTTCTTTGTTACGATGAGACAGGTGGGGAAGCCCCATCTGTAGGGGATCTTTTTATCCTTCAGTGTGGAAGTAATAAAACGGAGGTCACGTCTTTTCTGTAGGGTAGCAGGACATAAATCAGAATATACCTGTATATCGGATCCCCTGAATTCTATTTGCTGTTTTGCTCTGGCCATCCGTAAAATGTCCTCTTTGTCCTTAAAGGATAATAGTTTTAATATTATGTCCCTAGGAGGGGCCCTGTTTGGCGGTTTAGGACGCAGGGCCCTATGAGCCCTCTCTATCAGAATTTCAGGGCCTGCCTCAGTGTTCTTGAGGTACTTGACAAAGTCCTGTATGTAGGCCTGGATAGCCGGGGGTTCTACCGTTTCCGGGACTCCCCTCAGTCTCAAGTTATTTCTGCGGCTTCTATTTTCCAAGTCCTCTATACGGTCCATTAACGTATGTACTGTGCTTTCTTGGGCCTGTATGAAGCTGGCCTGTAGCTGGAGATCTGAGTTGAGTGCCTCATGTTTCTCTTCGATTTGAAGAACTCTGTGGTCAACCGCAGCAATTTCTTTCTTCAGCTCGCCAAACATAGACTTAAAGTCCTTCATAGCCTCCTTTATATCATCCTTGGAAGAGAGGTGTCTGATGTCCTCTTTTGTTAGAAATTTTTTTTGCCCAGCAACAGGCTCAGGATTGTGGACTTGTGCTATGGCCGCTATGGTGTGTGGATCAGGCCTGGTAGCTGGGGTAGCTGGATCCGCAGCAATTAAATAGTTCTCCATCATAGAGGATTGGGTACTTTTTGCAGGTTTAGAATTCCCTGTGAGCGTTTTTAAATCCATATGAGGTCTAATCATACAAGTCTGGGAAGGGAGGACTGTTGTAAATTCTCCACTTGCAAACAGATTCTCTGTCTCTCCGGGGAGGAATATGTGTCAACCATGCTGACTCGTTATAGGCAACCAGGTTGGGGGCTCTTGTTCCCCACATGCAAATGGGTGCTGTAAGCTATACTAGGCTGTCCATTTTTCCAGATACATTTAATTAAATGTGTTGATGGAATTGCACGAGAAGTGTTTTGGGAACAGGGATTTGTAGAGATTGAAAAAGATATGTTAATTAGCCAAAAGATATATTTTAAATGCTGCTATTCTGCCTAGCCAGGAAAGACAGTGGCTATGCCTCAGTCTCAAAAGACTCAAAACAGGGATGTAAAGTTGGTCTCAATTAGGGCTGCAACCAACGATAATTTTCAAAATCAATTACTCAGATGAATATTTTTTTGATTAATTGGATAAATAAAAATATCAATACCATTTTTCCCCCTATATTTAATTATTTTTTTTAAATCCACAAACTCAGTGTTACAAATATAAACTTCAGACTAAAACTCTAAATTAACAGAACTGTTTGTCCAATTTTTAAGCAGCTGAGAACATTTTTATAATTAAGCAAAACAAAACCACAAAGTGTTTCTAAAGAAGGTAGAACTAGGAGGAGGTAGGACTATAATTATTTATAACATTCTGTTATTCACTCTTCCAGAAACTTTGCATTGAAATGCAAAAATATTTACAGGTCCACATGCTTCTGGTTGAGACTGGCTATCTTTTTACACGCTATGTTACCTGCAGCAGAGAAGAGGCACTCAGGTGATGTTGAGGTGCCTGAGATGCATAAGTAGGGTTTGCCAATTTTGCCAAGGTGGGATCTTTATCTTTGTTATCTTCGTTAGCTCCAACAATACAAAGGGTTTTCCTCCTTTGCAAGGGGCCTCTCAACAAAGTAAGCATAGATTTCTAACGTGGCTGTTGATGTCCTCCTCAGGTTGCCTCTCTTTATTCTCTTCCTCACTGCTGCCTCCTAGCTGTTCTCACTGGTCCCCAGTTGTGTGATTTATGTAGATCACCGGTTGACTGTGCGAAAAAACAGCAAATCGTGTCTCACACGGCCAGACTGTATGAGTTGGCACGTCTATGATTTAATATAAACAATACAAATGATGACCCCTATTATTTCTGGTTTGCACAGGTGATCTAACCCACATAAACCAGGAGTAGTTGTAAGCCGAAAAATAAAAACTGAAACTGTCCTGAAAAAACACATTACAATGTGCAGGAGTTCAGCGAAGTGAAGCGCAGATCAACTAATCGAATGAGATTAGTTGACAACTATTTTTATAATCGATTATTATTGATTATATTGATTCGTTGTCCAAGCTCTAGTTTCAATAATCATTGCCAAACTGTGTGAAAGGAATACTCCAAAATGCTTTATCTTCTGATTAAACCATTCAAATGTGTATAAATATCTAAGTTTATTAAGCAAGGCTTTCAGAATATTGATGGCGTACACTCCAGTTGTATGAATACTGTTTTGTAATAGGTGATGCGTCCAAACTGTTAGTGCAGGGAGAGATTTCATCAGGTTGGTTACAAAGACAGTAAGATCACCTGCGAAAAAGAGCAGTTTTCTGATAGGTACCATAAATTGAGACCCTTCAATGTTCTTGTCTGCTATAATGGCCCCGCCAAGGGCGCCATCACTAACCAGGGGAATGTGGAAAACCCTGGAGGGTGCCATTATTTATCAGAAATAAGGGAGATCAAAATCCGAAACCCCTGACTCTCTCCAAAGGCAAGGAAAATAGAGCAGCAACACTTTTTCTGAACTAGTCTGCTATGCCAAATTTTATATAGGTCCTGATCACTTTATCAAACACTTTGTTCTGTGTAGAGGGCTAAAGTTATGCATGGTTTTCTAAGCCTCTTAGATTGTATTATTATATTGAGCAGATGACGTGTTGTCTGGGCCCTGTCTCACTAGGGTGAAGCCCACTTGGTCAAAATCAACCAAACGTCGTAGGACACATTTCAGCCTGGAAGCTAACAACTTGACATACAACTTTACATCCAGATTGATTGAGAAGATGGACCTATAATTATTACATTCAGTCAGTTATCCCCAGTTTAGGGATGGTGATGATTGTGGAAGATAAAGACCTTTGTGTCCAGGCCAGAATAAACACCCAAAGAAGCAAAGGCACTTGTTTGAGATTATTTAACCACCACATACCACAAAAATTAACAAATTCATGAAGTCAAGAGTCACCAGCAATACTTCTAAATTATTATTTTTGGGGTCCCCCCCCTTTACATGCACACTTCCTTGGCTCATAAAAGGATCCTCACTAATCTAACTAATAACTAATTACTCAAGAAACCCTTAAGGTTTAACAACTAATTGTACTGACAATTATAAAAAGAAACTCACTTCAAACATAATAAAATAAATGATTTATAAATAATTAAATTACAATAACCGTAAACCAACAGACTGTATTAGTTTATAGAGAATATAAATTATAAAACTTCAGGATATTCTGAAATGGATTTACACGTAGACAATTTATTTATATATTCTTCTTTATCTAACCAGCTCCTAGGTGACAGTTCAATATTTATTAGTATCTATAACTTATTAAAGTAATTGTAAAGGAGAGTAGTACACGTTATATAAAGTTAGAAATAGTTAAGTAATGTATACTTAGATTTGAGATTTTTCTGTTCGAGCTGTCTTGTCTAAAATATGACATATAAAGATGACCAGTATGTTCATCAGTCTCCTGCATACATTATTCACACAGCATCTGAGAGTGACAAATGTTCATTTCTGATATCTCACTTAGAGAACTTTTTTGGAATGAAACACAGTTTCCCTACATAATAGGTCCTTTTTTCCATTGTATACTTTCCTTAGGTAATATCCTCCCTGAATTGCAACCTTTTCAGGTACAACAAATGCCTCAAACCATTTAAAGGGACAGTATACACCAATTTTCATATATCTGCATGCAATAGGCACTTCTATAAAGAATAATATGCACAGGTCTAAAAATCCAGTATAAAACCTTTTAAAAACTTACTTAGAAGCTCCCAGTTCAGCACCGTTTATGAGGTTAGGCTGGGACACCCAGTGAAAGGGGCTGGGAAATAATTTACAGCAGACAACCCCCCCCCCTCCACACATTTTAAAAGACAGATTATACACACAGGAGCCGCATGAATCTGTAGACATCAGTATACAGCTAAATCTTTGGGGCTGAAAATCCATTTTTACAAAAACACTCCCAGCTGAGCTATATAAAAGGATCATCTACAAAACATTTATGCAAAGAAAAATCTAATGTACAATGTCCCTTTAATCAAATTGTGATGGAATAAAACTGATCATTTGTGCATAATGTTTTGAGTCACTATAGCTGTAGTAACCCTGGGCTGTTCCTTCCTTCCAGCAGACAGGAAGAAAAATGTTCAAACTATACGTAAGATATCCCCAAAAGTACTAATTGAAGATTTCTTCCCCTGTCATCAAATCCCCAAAAGTACACTGGTCTAATTTTTATCACACCCATGAAAGAGAAGAATATGCTCATTGTAAATTAGTCCAGAGATACCATTATATTAAGTGTATAACAAAGATACCAATGATCAAAATAAATAACATAAGATGATAATAAATACAACAACAGTTTATGTAAAATTAAATCCCTTTTAAAAAACTAATATGAGTCACAAATTAACTTGTATGCTGATGCTAATTAGCAACACGTGTACCTTCCTATTACATTCTACACTAGGGCTGCAACTAACAATTATTTTCATAATCGATTAATCGGCCCCTTAGTTTTTCGATTAATCGACTAATCGGATAAAAAGAGAATCAATAATAGTTTTCTAGGTTTTAAATAAAATCCACATAATGAGTGTTACAAATATAAACTTCAGACTAAAACTTTACATTAACACAACTGTTTCTTCAATTTTTAAGCAGCAGAGCACAGTTTTATAATTAAACAAAACCACAAACTGTTTGAAAAGAGGTAGAACTAGAAAGAGTTAGACTATCACTGTTAATAACATTCTGTTATTCACTCTTTCAGAAACTTTGCATTGAAATGCAAAAATCTCAACATGTCCACATGCTTCTGGCTAAGGCTGGTTCTCTGTTTGCAGCTATATTTCCTGCAGCAGAGAAAAGGCTGTTGAGGTGTATAAGTAGGGTTTTGCCAATTTCACCAAAGTGGGATATTTATCTTTATTAGCTCTTCACCAATGCTAAGTGTTTTCTACCTTGGCAAGGGACCTCTCAATAAAGTAACCCTTGACTTCATTCTAACATAAAAGTATCTTGAATATCTATATGCAATGGTAAATAACCAGCTATAAGGTTAGGGGAAATATCTAGTCCGCTCTAAAAATAACGAATATATACTTATAAAGGTTGAATCTGGTACATATTATCACAATTTATTAAAAATATAAAAAAAACAATAAAAAACAAATTCAGAAGCACTAAGGACTGTATATCAATAATAGGACAAAGCCTTACACATTTATTTATACAGTACATATAATCAGCAATAGCAAGCAATCTGCTAATAATTGTGCAAACAGATAATAGTGCACATCAATTTAAATAACTCCCATCAAACTAGGGGCAAGGTGTAAACAACAAGCTTGGCACTATATCATGAAAAGCATAGTTCCAAATCACCAGATTTAATATAAACAATACAAATGATGACTATTATATCTGGGTTGCACATAAGCCAGGGGTAGTTGTAAACTTATACTGTCCTGAAAAAGTGAAAAGTAAAATGTCTGTAGACGTCCTTTAGGCTAAGGACATAACCATAAAACACAATACCATGTGCAGGAGTTCACTGGAGTGAAGCAGCTGGTGTTGTGCACAGACCAACTAATTGCAAACCAACTAATCGATTATGATGAATAGCTGTTGCAGCTCTATTCTACACAATGGAGAATATACGATAATCAGGTACTTACTAAGAGCAGAGCTTCCAGCTGGTTGATGTAGATCTCCTCACTTGCTAGGACCCCAGACAGCACAAGTTGTCTCATTAACAGCCCCTTGTCTGATTCACTCTCCGCCTGAGGAAGACACAAGCAGAAACGTTTACACACGTTAGCAATATCATCATACACATACTGATGTTATTTTACAGCAGATATTTCTTTAATATGCATATAACAAATGTATTTACAGTACACTGGGGTGACAAGTTACTGTGACATGATGCACATAAATACACAAGCACTTGGAAATGGATACTGTCAACAAACATAGCTAGAAATGCATGTTTACTAAAGTACTTTAACATTCCCAGAGTGATTTGCTATACATAAAACAAACTTCTTAGAGGAGACAGAACTGAAAGATCCCCCGGTTATTTAGGTTTTGTGTAAAAAAAAAAAAAAAGTTGGAAAAAATAAATAAAAACAAAGAAGAGAGAAAAAAGAACATAATAATACTAAATTGAAAAAAAAAATATCTTTGAGGATACCACTCAACTTGAACAAGATAGATATCGGTGAGTAGGAGGCAGTCCAGTAAGAGATTCAGTTAGAACATCAATTTTAAAAAACAATGGCACAGATACCTCAATTTTCAGGACAAATGACTAGTTTCTTGCCTATATCGGCATTTACCCAGAGCTGTTTGAGATTACACACACCTGACTTGTAAAAAACAAGTCCATCCAAATTCCCCTACCGTACCATATCCCTCAAAAAATATATATCCCAATAATTACAAACATCATTTCATGTAAAAAAAATAAATATATATATATATATATATATATATATACACATACATACACACACAACAAGAAGAACAAAGGACAGAAGAACAGAAAAAGAAAATTCTGTAACTTCGTATTTAGATCAATGGCAAATTTCACACTCTAAGATGAATTCTAAGGGCTCGATTTATCAAAGACTTTGCAAACCTTTCGACCCCCTACGACTGCAGGTTCTCACAAGAGGAGGCAAATTTCAATTTCCCCAGTCTCGTCCGACTGTGGAGTTTGACAGCTCCTGCCCGTACGTGATTGGTTGTGCACGGTAGGGGTGAGCTGCAGCGGACAGGGGGCGCATATATTCGCCCATGTCCGACGCAGCTTGATAAATTAACCTCTAAATTCATCATTGGCTGCTAACACAAGCACTGGATTAAATGCAATTAGCTCTGTGTTGTATTAGATGCAGTTAACTCTGCGCTATATATACTGCAGGTCTTCATAATACAGACATTTAATATTCAGAAAGCACAGCATGACCAGGTCAGTACACTATATGGAACATAAACTGCACCTGAGGATTAAAAGATTTAGTTTTTCTCCTGTACCATTATTGTATGTATTCTCATGCAATTGCTAATTAAATATAAAAAAATGCAATAGTCTTGTTCAATTGTAAAAAAAACTGTTTAACCAAGAGGACATACGCACCTTAACCTTAAAAAATGATTGTTTTGAGTGTGATTTAAACCTGTGAGCTACTATATATCTGAGCTCTTTGGGCACTGAATAAGTCATTTAGTAATTTTGAAAATGACATTGCATACAAAAGTAGATTGATAGTACATCATAAACAATATATATATATTCCCTATTTTAAAGTAGGAGATTATTATTAGCATTACAATTCCCTAGGCTCTCTCTAATGTAAATAAATTCACTTTTAGAGGTCAGACCAGAACCCCAACTGCACATCTCAAATGAACTAAAAATTAGCTATACAAGATCAATTTACAACTGAAATTTATATAAACTGATGACTGACAGTCTGTAACTTGCAAAAAGCATAAAAGCTAAAGCAATCTGGTTATGAAGAAAGAAAACTTTTGCATTAAGACAAAATGAAATGTTGCAGCTATTTTCTAGTGCACGTCAATCAAAATAACTCAACTCAGAAGGTTTATAGCTCTGGATCTACTGCTTAATTTTTAATCAATCAAAGCTAAAAACAACTGTACTCCTAGAAATCTTTCTCCAGTTCATACAGGAGTTGTTTTATTCACGGTCAGTTTAATTGATTCAATGTGTCTGAAATTTGGCCGTGACTTACAAGCACTAAAAATAAACGGTAGTTTAATTCATGAGCTACTAAAAAAAAAAAAGGTGCTAAAGTCATTCTTTCTGTGCTGCGGCAGCTCGCTAAAGTCAGTGGCTCTGGCTGCCAACGGGCACAGAGCTCTTTACCAATAAGGTGACGTTTCCACTTGTAAACCAGTAGCCGTGCTAGGATGTCAGATCACACGTGCGGCTATTGGTTTAGAGCTGGAAACGTCACCTCATTGAAGAAGAGCGTTGTACTGTGGGTGGAGGGAGGCGCTGACTTTAGCGAGCTGCCGCAGTACAGAAAGAGTGAGTTTAGCACCCATTTTTTTAGTAACTGATGAATGAAACTACTGTTTATTTTTAATAATGGTAAATCCTAGCATTTTTTAAACACTTGGATTTACCATCACTTTAATTTAAACAATGAACAATTATAAGCACCTAAAAAACCATTTAACATGAATGGGCTAAAGAGAGACACAATTAATGGAGAATGAAAGGGTGCAGTCTCTTTTAGGTCATCATGCTATTCAGAGAGATATACCAGGGAATTCTTCTCTGAGACTAGCTTTAGTCTATACATTTGTATTGCTAATTAGGGGGACACTGATATTAGTTAGGCTAACCTCACTACCACAGCGAGTAGTGTGCAAATTACATGTTGTAATGAATTAATGCATATGATTTCTTAATTAAATTGTCAGTTTAACAGCAGGACATAGGGCTTAAAGGGAAAGTAAATCCTAGCGTTTTACAAATGCTAGGATTTACTATTGAAACAAATAAAGGGCACTAAGATACTTCATGTAGAAAGCTCCTTTATTTGATTCAATCGATCCGTGGGCTGCTGTACAAGGTAAAAACGGCGATCGATTGAATCAAATAAAGGAGCTTTCTACATGAAGTATCTTATACTTCATGAATGAAAGTCCCCTTTATTTGTTTCAATAGTAAATTCTAGCGTTTGTAAAATGCTCGAATTTTACTTTCACTTTAATAATAAAACACATTCACGATCATTATAAAACTACTGTTCTTCAATAAAAAAAACACTGCTTTAAAAAGTAGTAACTTCACAAACTATCAAATATTCATTAGTGAAGAAATTCAGATCTCAACCTCACAGAAAACAAAAATAAGTGTGCAAAGGTCATTATAGTGAAAAAGTGCATGCTCTAAATAATTGTATTACTATTAACCGTGCAAAGCTATGTTTTTAAACAGTTAGGTAAAGTCTCACTGGTCCTGAGCAGAAACAACCCAGCTGTGCAACTAGTGTTGCTGATTAGCTCAGGTGTGGTTGCCGCTTCAGACCAGCAATTCTCTGCAGCGCCTGAGGAATACTTTACTTATGTGTTTAACTCTTCTACTAAGGGTTATACACATAGCCTTGCTAATGAATGAGAACATGTCACTATCACTATAATGGTCCTCTAAGGCTAAGAAAGGAATCAATCTGGCAGTTCCCCCATAAATCCAGCTGTGCCTTTTATTAAATGTAAGATATTTGTACAAAAATAAACACTCGTCCAAGACTTATAATTAATATTAAAACTATAAAGAAAAAGAAAAAGCAGAAAAACAATGGATAATCAAGACACTGCTTATTATGGCAACTTACAAAACAATTTACTCACTGACTCATTCCATCACAAGGTTTAAAACCATTGCTTTACAATTACCCCTCATCATTTCAGTTATGTATCTGCACAGATCAGTCCCATACAGATAATCTACGTTCTTTCAAACAAGCAGCTCAGAAGCCTAAACTATTAAATAACAATTAAAGAAGAAAACTCGGAGATTTTGAAAATGTGTAACTCTTATCTTGTAAGAAATATGTGTTTAGCAATAAAATATGTATATTAGCTGCATTTGACACCCGATTGCTTCTGAAAGAATGATATGATGTTTAACTCCTCTCAACCTTCAACTCTATTCTAGCAACAGGTTTCTTTTAATTAAAACTATGCAGATAGAGCAGTATTGTTAAAGGGACAGTCTACACCTTAGGGATAGTCTAGTCAAAATTAAACTTTCATGATTCAGATAGAGCATGCAAATTAAGCAACTTTCTAATTATTATCATTTTTTTATTTATTCTCTTGGTATCTTTATTTGAAAATGCAAGAATGTAAGCTATAAGCCAGACCATTTTTGGATGTAGCCACCAATCAGCAAGAGCTACACAGGTGCTGAACCAAAAATGTGCCGGATCCTACGCATACATTAAAATAAAGATACCAAGAGAACGAAGAACAATTATTAATAGGAGTAAAATGGCTTAAGCAGTTATATACAAGCAATATAACAATTCTACAAATTAGAGCATTTTCTTTTTGTACATTTCTATCCCTTTAATTGATGATGTATAAAATGCATAGATAAACATAATATCTTAAATGTTCAGTTAAAGGGGCTGAAAAATTGGTTTCCTCTTAATATTTTTCCATTTGCTTGTTATAGCAGCTGAATAGTATTGCATGTATGATAAATTGCTCCTTTGCTTTATTTTTTCTCTTGAAATAGCTGTCCTTGTTCATTTGCGACATTTAAGATATTGGGCAGACTTGTAATCTTCTTTGTGCATATATACACAAAGGCAAATACTTAGGTACTGAAATATTCATTTTTAATTGTCAGAATAAACCTAAAACGTGCATGTTCCAATATGCGTCTTATCTTAAAGGGACATTGAACTTCTGAGTATAACTGCAGTAGCATAGTTGCTACTTTTGCACTTTTTCCCCTGCGACTGTGAATATTTTGTTTTAACTACTACTACTTATAAAGTATGGGTCATTTCTGCATGTCACCGCAGTGATTTAAACCCTAAACATCACATGGATGCTCAAAAATGCCCGGATTTACATTATACATCTGTATGATACAATTTAACACATTTGTCAAGTTCTATCCATCTCAGTGTGATTCCCGATACCATCATTCCCAAAAGGGAAATGATTTACAATATGTTATTAGTGATTCCTCTTACAATAGCAATAACAAGTGTAGAGAAGTTATCAGCTAAAACACAGAGATAGCCCAATCTCACATAAACCTCTTATAAAATGTAAGAAGAACACAGAAAACAAACAAAAAATATTACTTGCAATGATAAAACCCACCAGAAGTGTTAATGCTCTAAGATTTCATGGGCTGTCATACACTCTGTCTATTACATTAAAGGGACAGTCTAGTCAAAATTAAACTTTCATAATACAGAGAGGGGATGCAATTTTAAACAACTTTCCAGTTTACGTTTATCATCAAATTTGCTTTGTTCTCTTGGTATCCTTCTTTGAAAGCTAAACCTAGGTAGGCTCAAACTGGTTTCTAAACCGTTAAAAACCTCCTCTTATCTCAGTCCTTTTTGACAGTTTTTCACAGTTGAACAGTGCTAGTTCATGTGTGTCATATAGATAAACATTGTGCTCACCCCCGTGGAGTTATTTAGGAGTCAGCCCTGATTGGCTAAAATGCATATCTGTCAAAATCACTGAGATAAGGTGCAGTCTGCATATTTTTAAATACAAGGTAATAACAGAGGTAATAAGTATTACTATAACTGTGTTGGTTATGCAAAACTGGGGAATGGGTAATAAAGGGTTTATCTATCTTTTTAAACAATAACACAGTTCAAGTAGACTGTCCCTTTAACTCCACTAATGCAATATTAATTCACAATATAACTTGTTTAATGGAGAATTTTGCTATCAGTGACAATGTTATTTTTAAGTACTACCTGACAGCAAAAGACAGTTATATTATTTCAGCTTTTGTCAGTTTAGAGAGAATTGACACTGGGGGGTAGTTATCAATCTACTTTTCTGCCTTCGCCGGCCCAATACGCCCGCCTAAGCTCGCCTACCTTCGCTGCCGCGGACCTTGAATACGTTCGCCTAAGTTATCAAATAAAGCTGTCAAAAAGCCGCGGGGCGATGAGCAGCGGACTGTGAGAGTTATCTCGCTGCTCTTCGGGTGTTTGACAGCTTTATTGCTAGCCTGTCACTAAGCACCCACACTAAACTACACTGTTCTACCCCCTATACCGGCGCCCCCGGAGCCCCCCGCAACTAAATAAAGTTACTAACCCCTAAACCGCCGCTCCTAGACCCTGCCGCAACTCTTATAAATGTATTAACCCCTCAACCGCCGCTCCCGGACACCGCTGCCACCTACATTATACATATTAACCCCTATCCTGCCCCCCTATACCGTCGCCCTCTATAATAAAATTATTAACCCCTATCCTGCTGATCCCGCACCTCGCCGCAACTAAATAAATAGTTTAATCCCTAAACCGCCGCTCCCTGAACCCGCCGCAACCTATATTAAACCTATTAACCCCTATCCTGCCCTCCCTACACCGTCGTCACCTATAATAAATTTATTAACCCCTATCCTGCCCCCCACTACACCGCCGCCACTGTAATAAAATTTGAACCCCTAAACCTAAGTCTAACACTAACCCTAACGCCCCCCTAACTTAAATATTAACTAAATAAATCTAAATAATATTTCTATTATTAACTAAATTAATCCTATTTAAAACTAAATACTTACCTTTAAAATAAACCCTAATATAGCTACAATATAAATAATAATTACATTGTAGCTATCTTAGGATTTATTTTTATTTTACAGGCAACTTTCAATTTATTTTAACTAGGTACAATAGCTATGAAATAGTTATTAACTATTTAATAGCTTACCTAGCTAAAATAAACTGAAATTTACCTGTAAAATAAATCCTAACCTAAGTTACAATTACACCTAACACTACACTATACTTTAATAAATTATTCCTATTTAAAACTAAATACTTACCTGTAAAATAAACCCTAATATAGCTACAATATAAATAATAATTATATTGTAGCTATCTTAGGATTTATATTTATTTTACAGGTAACTTTGTATTTATTTTAGCTAGTTAGAATAGTTATTAAATAGTTATTAACTATTTAATAACTACCTAGCTAAAAGAAATACAAAATTACCTGTAAAATAAATCCTAACCTAAGTTACAATTAAACCTAATACTACACTGTCATTAAATTAATTAAATAAACTACCTACAAATAACTACAATTAAATACAATTACATAAACTAACTAAAGTACAAAAAATAAAAAAAGCTAAGTTACAAAAAATAAGTTACAAACATTTTACAAATATTACAACAATTTTAAGCTACTTACACCTAATCTAAGCCCCCTAATAAAATAACAAACCCCCCCAAAATAAAAAAATCGCCTACCCTATTCTAAATTAAATAAAGTTCAAAGCTCTTTTACCTTACCAGCCCTTAAAAGGGCCATTTGTGGGGGCAGCGATGGAACCGAAGTGGAACCGAAGTGGACATCCGGAGCGGAAGAAGTTAATCCTCCAAGCGGCGCTGAAGAAATCTTCCATCCGATGAAGTCATCATCCAGGCGGCGCTGAAGAAGTCTTCGATCCGATCAGCCAATAGAATGCGAGCTCAATCTGATTGGCTGATTGGATCAGCCAATCGGATTTTTCCTACCTTAATTCCGATTGGCTGATAGAATCCTATCAGCCAATCGGAATTGAGGGGACGCCATCTTGGATGACGTCCCTTAAAGGAGCCTTCATTCGTCGTAGTCCGTCGGTGAAGAAGGATGTTCCGTGGCGGCAGGAGGAAGATTCAAGACCCGGCTTGGAAGATGACATTGCCCGGATAGAAGACCTCTTCAGCACCTCTAGGAAGATGACATCGCCCGGATCGATGACTTCTTCAGCGCCGCCTGGATGATGACTTCATCGGATGGAAGATTTCTTCAGCGCCGCTTGGTGGATTAACTTCTTCCGCTCCGGATGTCCACTTCGGTTCCATCGCTGCTCGGCTGAGTGAAGACGACTCAAGGTAGGATGATCTTCAGGGGATTAGTGTTAGGTTTTTGTAAGGGGGGTTTGGGTTAGATTAGGGGTATGTGGGTGGTGGGTTTTAATGTTGGGGGGGTTGTATTTTTCTTTTACAGGCAAAAGAGCTGAACATTTTGGGGCATGCCCCCACAAATGGCCCTTTTAAGGGCTGGTAAGGTAAAAGAGCTTTGAACTTTATTTAATTTAGAATAGGGTAGGGCATTCTTTTATTTTGGGGGGGTTTGTTATTTTATTAGGGGGCTTAGATTAGGTGTAAGCAGCTTAAAATTGTTGTAATATTTGTAAAATGTTTGTAACTTATTTTTTTATTTTTTGTAACTTAGCTTTTTTTATTTTTTGTACTTTAGTTAGTTTATGTAATTGTATTTAATTGTAGTTGTTTGTAGGTAGTTTATTTAATTAATTTAATGATAGTGTAGTATTAGGTTTAATTGTAACTTAGGTTAGGATTTATTTTACAGGTAATTTTGTATTTCTTTTAGCTAGGTAGTTATTAAATAGTTAATAACTATTTAATAACTATTCTAACTAGCTAAAATAAATACAAAGTTACCTGTAAAATAAATATAAATCCTAAGATAGCTACAATATAATTATTATTTATATTGTAGCTATATTAGGGTTTATTTTACAGGTAAGTATTTAGATTTAAATAGGAATAATTTATTAAAGTATAGTGTAGTGTTAGGTGTAATTGTAACTTAGGTTAGGATTTATTTTACAGGTAAATTTCAGTTTATTTTAGCTAGGTAAGCTATTAAATAGTTAATAACTATTTAATAGCTATTGTACCTAGTTAAAATAAATTGAAAGATGCCTGTAAAATAAAAATAAATCCTAAGATAGCTACAATATAATTATTATTTATATTGTAGCTATATTAGGGTTTATTTTAAAGGTAAGTATTTAGTTTTAAATAGGATTAATTTAGTTAATAATAGAAATATTATTTAGATTTATTTAATTAATATTTAAGTTAGGGGGGCGTTAGTGTTAGACTTAGGTTTAGGGGTTAATAATTTTATTACAGTGGCGGCGGCGTAGTGGGGGGCAGGATAGGGGTTAATAAATTTAATATAGGTGGCGACGGTGTAGGGGGGGCAGGATAGGGGTTAATACATTTATTATAGGTGGCGACGGTGTAGGGGGGGCAGGATAGGGGTTAATAAATTTATTATAGGTGGCGACGGTGTAGGGGGGGCAGATTAGGGGTTAATAAATTTAATATAGGTTGCGGCAGGGTCAGGGAGCGGCGGTTTAGGGGTTAATACATTTATTATAGTTGCGGTGGGCTCCGGGAGCGGCGGTTTAGGGGTTAATATGTATAGAATAGCTTGTGGTGGGCTCTGGGAGCGGCGGTTTAGGGGTTAATCAGTTTATTATAGCTTGCGGTGGGCTCCGGGAGCGGAGGTTTAGGGGGTAATAACTTTATTTAGTTGTGGCGGTATAGGGGGGACAGATTAGGGGTGTTTAGACTCGGGGTACATGTTAGGGTGTTAGGTGTAGACAGCTCCCATAGGAATCAATGGGATGTCGGGCAGCAGCGAACTTGTACTTTCGCTATGGTCAGACTCCCATTGATTCCTATGGGATCCGCCGCCTCCAGGGGTGGCGGTTTGAAAACCAGGTACGCTGGGCCGTAAAAGTGCCGAGCGTACCTGCTAGTCATTTGATAACTAGCAAAAGTAGTGAGATTGTGCCGCACTTGTGTGCGGAACATCTGGAGTGACGTAAGAATCGATCTGTGTCGGACTGAGTCCGGCGGATCAAAGTTTACGTCACAAAATTCTACTTTTGCCGGTCTCAAGCCTTTGATAACTAAGGTGAATCAGTCTCGCCACAAATACGCTGCGGAATTCCAGCGTATTTGAGGTTGACGGCTTGATAACTACCCCCCAATGTATCAGGTTGCTTTCTTCTTCTATATAGCATAATATACCTTCATACTACCAAGAATTGAGCAAATTAGATAATAGAAGTAAATTGGAAAGTTATTTAAAATTGCATGCCTTATCTGAATCATGAAAGTTAAATTTTGACTAGACTGTCCCTTTAAGGCAAAAACAAAATACAATTTAGTGCTACCTGTGTTAAATGTATTCTGTATAAATAAAAAAAAATTGCTTTCTCTTACTCTGTATGACCGCACAAGAGAGTCATAACATATGGGGAGTTACACATGCAGCCATAATGGCGGGAAGTCAGAACTAGTTATGAGTATAGGGTTAACCCATGACTGGCAGAGAGGGTAAATGTGCTAAATACCTTTCTGGCAGCAAATGTGTTAGTAAGATGGTTAGTCAGGGATTAAACCCCAAGACTCCTTAAGAGTATTGCAGTGCTTTGTGAATAATATGTTGTACGCCTCACTTGTAGCCAAACAGGAGTGTTAGGCAATTTCCTTTTTTTTTTTAATCTGAGGCATTTTTGTCAGCAATTCAAAGTACATATTTAATATGGGTGACATTTTAATGTTGCCTTTTTAGGGACTTGAGACAATTTCAAGATGTCGTCATTTAGCTTGTGGCATTTTAGTAGCAAACTGCAAAAAAAAGAAAATTAGACTCATTATTAACATCTAGTCAAACATGTCTCTGTACTGTTACAGATATCAGCAGAAGCAATGTTTTACTAAAATGCGGCGTGACCTGCAGATATATTTAGGATAGGACACACAACTTAATTGTGCATCTACTGTTAGCCAACACGGATAGGCTGGATGTAGCTATGTAATAAAATGATGACTTCTTCCCTTATGTAGCATCATCTTGCAACAACAAAAATCTATTGAACTGCAACACTCAAGGGGTTAAATTAAACAGACTCATAAAAAGGCAGTCCACAGGAAAACGTCTTAGAATTGCGGGCAGTTTGCAGAGTTCTGTGCACAGATCTGAAGAGCAAGTCGGACTCTAGTTGAGCAACGCAACCAATGACACCAACATCAAATGTCAAATATTTTCCAACACCTTAAAGGGATAGTAAACCCCAAAATTTTCTTTATGATTTAATTAGAACATACAATTTTAAACAACAATCAAATTTAATTATATTATCAAATGTTCTTCCTTCTCTTGTTATCCATTGCTGAAAATATCTATTTAGCCAATCACAAGAGACAAATGTGTGCAGGCACCAATTAGCAGCAGCTCCCACTAGTGTAGGATATATTCATTTTTTTAACAAGGGATACTAGGAGAACGAAGCACATTTGAAAATAGAAGTTAATTTAAAAGTGTCTTAAAATGACATGCTCTATCTGAATCATGCAACTTTAATTTTGACTTCCCTATCCCTTTAACTGATTCCAGTATACTAATGGCTCTCACAAAGGTTAGAAACGTGCGTTACTGCAAGGTATTTAAAGAACAAGTTTGTAAAGCTATACCTATTTCATTTGTCTAGACCTTTAGATAAAACAAACACAGAAACATTAAATAAAACAAATGGAATTGGCATTGTTACTCTTTCTTGAACATTTCACCGACAAGATGACTAGAATATTTTGCACTAATACTCAACGCATTGCAGGCCTCTGACATTCAAGCCATCTTTAAACAACACCCTAAAAACATAATTAATGCTTACCAGATCAATTCCTTTCCTTCCTGGCATGGAGAGTCCACGACTTCATTCCTTACTGTTGTGAAATACAACACCTGGCCACCAGGAGGAGGCAAAGATACCCCAGCCAAAGGCTTAAATATCCCTCCCACTTCCCTTATCCCCCAGTCATTCTGCCAAGGGAACAAGGAAAAGTAGGAGAAACATCAGGGTTAATATAAAAAGGGAGACGCACATCAAAAACATACATTACGGGAGGGGTTGTGAACTCTCACTGCCAGGAAGGAAAGGAATTTATCTGGTAAGCATAAATTATGTTTTCCTTCCATAAGGCAGGGAGAGTCCACAACTTCTTTCCTTACTGTTGGGAAAACTATACAAAAGCTCCAGAGGACACTGAATGAATAACGGGAGGGAACAGAAAAGAGAGGCAGACCGTTTTCTGAGGGAACCACAGCCTGCAAAACTTTTCTCCTGAAAGCTGCTTCAGCCGAAGCAAACACATCAAATTTGTAAAATTTTGATAAAGTGTGTAAGGAGGACCAGGTAGCCGCCTTACAAATCTGATCCATTGAGGCTTAGTTCTTAAAAGCCGAGGTGGAACCCACTGCTCTAGTGGAATGACCCTTAATCCTCTCAGGAGGCTGTCATCCCGCTGTCTCATAAGCTAAGCGGCTGATGCTCCTCAACCAAAAAGATAGAGAAGTCGTAGTAGCCTTCTGCCCCTTACGCTTCCACGTATAGATGACAAGCAAAGAATAAGATTGTCTGAATTCCTTAGTAGCCTGAAGATAGAACTTCAAGGCACGAACCACATCTAGATTGTGAAGCAAACGTTCCTTTGCTGAAGAAGGATTAGGACACAAGGAAGGAACAACAATATTTTGATTAATGTTACGATCCAACACCACCTTAGGGAAGAACCCTAATTTAGTGCGTAAAACCGCCTTATCTGCATGAAAAATCAGATAAGGGGGGGTCACATTGCAAAGCAGAAGCAATAGCCAACAAAAAAAAAACCTTCCAAGATAACAATTTAATGTCAACAGTATGCATAGGTTCAAACAGAGCCTGCTGCAAAACACTAAGAACAAGATTGAGGCTCCAAGGCGGAGCCTCAGATCTAAACACAGGTCTGATCCTAGTCAGAGCCTTAACAAAGGACTGCACATCCGGAAACTCAGCCAATCTTTTGTGCAGTAACACCGACAGGGCCGATAGATAGAGGCTCCAAGGCGGAACCCCAGATCTAAACACAGGTCTGATCCTAGTCAGAGCCTTAACAAAGGACTGCATATCCAGAAGCTCAGCCAATCTTTTGTGCAGTAATACAGACAGGGCCAATATTTGTCCCTTCAGGGAACTAGCAGATAAACCCTTCTCCAGTCCATCATGGAGAAAAGATAAAATTCTGGCAACCTTAACCTTATGCCAGGAAAAAACACGCTCTTCACACCAGTACAATTAAATCCTCCACACTTTATGGTAGATATGACGAGAAACTGGCTTACAAGCTTGAACCAGAGTGTCAATAACACTCTCAGAAAACCCTCTCTTGGCTTAGACTAAGCGTTTAATCTCCACGCAGTCAGCCTCAGAGAATCTAGATTTTGATGAACAAAGGGACCCTGTATCAGCAGATCTCTGCGACAAGGACAGGACATCCCCACCAGATCCGCAAACTCCTTGTGGTGGAGAGACCATTCCCCTGGGTGAAAGGATTGCCTGCTGAGGAAGTCCGTTTCCTAGTTGTCCACACCCGGAATGTGGATCGCTGACAGCGTACATCCGTGAGTCTCCGCCCACTTTAGTATCTGAGATACTTCTCTCATCGCCAAGGAACTTCTCGTTCCCCCCTGATGATTGATGTAGGCAACCGAGGTTATAATGTCTGATTGGAATCTGATAAACTGGGACGAACACAGAAGGGGCCAATCCTTCAAGGCATTGAAGATTGCCCTTAGTTCCAAAATATTGATCGGAAGGGAGAACGAGTCCTGAGTCCACAAACCTTGTGCTGTCTTGGTACCCCAAACGGCTCTCCAGCCGGAAAGGCTTGCGTCCGTAGTTACAATCTCCCAAGACGGTCTAAAGAAGTACATGCCTTGGGAGAGATGATCTGGACAGAGCCACCAACAGAGCGAGTCTCTTTACAGGTTGCCCAGCAAGATCTGTTGAGACAGATCTGAATGGTCGCCGTTATATTGTCTCAGCATGCATAGTTGTAAGGGTCTAAGATGGAATCTGGCAAAAGTGATGATGTCCATAAAAGACACTACAAGTCCGATTACCTTAACACACTGAGCCACTGAGGGTCTGAAGGAGGCCTGGAGGGCAAGACATGCATAAGTTAGCTTGCAATGTCTCTGATCTGTGAGGAATATTCTCATGGATATGGACTCTTTTATTGTCTACAGGGAATTCACTCATGCACTTGGAGTAAAAGAATTATTTTCCAAGTTTATCTTCCATCCATGTGATCGAAGAAGATTGAGAAGGGACTCCAAATGTTCATCCGCTAGACGAAAAGATGGTGCCTGTATCAAGATATCATCCAAGTAAGGCGCTACTGTAATACATTGTGTTCTGGCAACGGCTAGAAAAGCCCCCAAAACCTTTGTAAATATCCTTGGAGCAGTAACTAGGCCAAATGGAAAAGTTATGAACTAGAAGTGCTGGTCCAGAAAGGCAAACCTCTGAAAATGTTCCCTGTGAATCGGGATGTGAAGGTATGCATCCTTCAGGTCTATTGTGGTCATTAACTGTCCTTCCTGAACCAGAGGAAGGATTGACCGTATTGTCTACATCTTGAAAGATGGAAAACTCAGAAATTTGTTTAGGCACTTTAGGTTCAGAATTTAGATGAAAAGTTACCTCCTTCTTTTGAACCACGAAAAGGTTTGAATAAAACCCCAAACCTCTTTCTGCTGTAGGTACTGAGACAATTACTCCTAGAGAGGAGAGATCCAGTACGCAACCTAAGAAGGCAGCCCTGTTTTCTGACTTGTAGACAGACTGGAGAGTAGGAATCTGCCCCTGAGCGGATGAGACTTAAATCCTATCCTGTATCCTTGAGATACAACCTCCAAGACCCAAGAGTCCTGTACATCCTGGAACCAAGCATCTGAAAAAAGAGAGACAGTCTGCCCCATACTCGATCCGATCCGACATCGGGGGCCACGCCTTCATGCGGATTTGTTCTCGGTAGGCTTAGGCTTCTAAGTCTGTTTGGACTTATTCCGGGAGTACGCCGGCTTCCAAGTACTCTTGGGCTGCTCACACTTGGATGAGGATTGCTGTCGTTTTGACTTGTCAGCATGAAAGGTACGAAAATTACACAGTTGCCGTCCCTATAGGCCTATTCTTCTTATCCTGCGGTAGGAAGGCACCTTTCCCTACGGTAACCATAGAAATAATGGAGTACAGCCCTGGACCAAATAAAATCTTCCCCTTGAAGGGAAGAGAAAGGAGTCTGGATTTAGAAGTCATATTCGCAGACCAAGACTTCAACCAGAGAGCCTGGCGGGCTAGAACCTCAAAGCCAAAAGCCTTTGCATTTATGCGAATAATCTGCATATTCGCATCAAAGATGAAAGAGTTAGCAATTCTCAGTGCTTTAATGTTCTCCTGAATATCCTCGAGGGAAGTCTCCACCTCAATGAGCTTTGACAGAGTGTCGCACCACTAGGTAGCTGCTCCAGCAACTGCGGCTATAGCTGCTGCCGGTTGAAATAAAAACCCTGTATGTTGAAACATATTCCTCAGAAAAGTTTCCATTTTCTTATCCATAGGCTCTCTAAAAGAAGAACTATCCTCCAGAGGAATAATAGTATGCTTAGCCAGCGTAGAGATAGCGCCATCCACCTTAGGAATGGAGCGCCACAAATCTACTGTATTTGAGAGTCAGGAACTGCAAATCATTTTTTAAAAGTAGACGATGGGGAAAAAGAAGTTCCTACTCTTTACCATTTGTTGCTAATACTGTTCGCCATCTTAACTGGCACAGGAAAAGTCAGAGGGACCTTCCTATCTTCATAAACCCAGTCTAATTTAGGGATCTTAGGTTCCTCAGGGAGTGTAGCCTTTGGAACCTCTAGCATAGACAGAACCTCCTTTAGATTTAAAATTGAGCATCTGCCTTTTTTTATTAAAGGAGGGTTCCTCAGCTTAATGAAGGTTTAGAAACTGAAGTCTGAGACTCAGAAAGTTCACCAAATATTTAGATGACTTTAGGTCAGGAGAATTATGTTTAACCTTTCTCTTGCATTTGTTAGAGCAAGGTAAGGCACTCAGGGTCGCAGATCTCGCCGATTGCAACTGTGCAGTAAAGTCCGTTGAAAAAAAGCCCCCTCCAGATGGAGGATTAGATGAGCCATGGGGAACTGCATGTGGAGCGAGTAATGTAGAAAGGGTAGTAAATTCTCGGGACCCAGTTTTCTGAGAAGTAGACGGCTCAGAGGGGCTAATAGAGCTGTGTGTATTAGCAGGCTTGTCTCCATTCTTAGACTTTAGAACAGTGTTTAGGCAAATGGAACAAAATTTAGAAGGTGGGCAAACCACGGCCTCCTCACAATATAAATAGAAATTATTAATCAGTACAGAAGGAGCGGAACCTTCTAATGTAGTATCAGAATCCTCCATATCTTTGTATATACCCACAGAAAGAAAAACAAAAAGAAACGCTTTTATTTAAAAAAACGACACCTTAATACTCCCAATGACTGGGGCACTCCCCACCTCCTAGACCCTGACAGCTAACAGTGAAAACTCTCTCCTCAGGAATGATGTCTGCAGCAGGATCTTAGGAAATTAAAGAGACCGCACCCAGTCATGTGGTGCGTAAGACAGGACTTCCCCTGCTTATGAAAAAAGGTTGCTAAGCTGTTATGAGCTGCGCAACACTTCAAAAACGAAAGTGAAACCCGTTTGTTCAAAGCCAAGAAACACACAGTCTATGAGCCCCCCCCCCCCCCAAAAAAAAAAAACCTCTCACATTAAAGGGACACTGAACACAAAAAAAATATTTTGGGATTCAGATGGAGCATACAATTTTAAGCAACTTTTTAATTTACTCCTATTATCAATTTCTCTTGGTTCTCTTGCTATTTTTATTTGAAAGTGAATGCATTTAAGCTTCTTTTGGGTTCAGAACTCTGGACAGCACTTTTTTATTGGTGGATCAATTTATCCACCATTCAGCAAGAACAACCCAGGTTGTTCACCAAAAATGGGCCGGCATCTAAACTTACATTCTTGCATTTCAAATAAAGATACCAAGAGAATGAAGAAAATGTGATAATAGGAGTAAATTAGAAAGAAAGAAAAAATTTGGGTTCAGTGTCCCTTTAAGCAGATATAAATGCTCAAGCTGTTTAAATAATCTCCTGAAGGAGATTAACCCTTGAACCTATTGAATTATAAAGGAGCCACACTGTGACCCTGTATAGTGTTTTAAATTGTATATATAAAAAACGGTCTTACCCTCCAGGATCCATGCTGTGGAACAGGCACAGCTTTCTCAAGTGTGACAGTCTTGCAGCAGCGCTTCTGACATGGACTTGAATGTGCAAGCAGTGAAACTCGCCAACATTGATAGCTCAGGAGCTGTTAGCGACAATCTGGATGGGTTCACATCTCCAGACTCTAACTTTCATCAATACTCTCACTGAGAGGTTGACATGATTACTTAAAGGGATACTGAACCCAAATAGTTTCTTTCATGATTCAGATAGAGCATGCAATTATAAGAAACTTTCTAATTTACTCCTATTATCATTTTTTCTTCATTTTCTTGCTATCTTTATTTGAAAAAGAAGGTATATAAGCTAAGAAGCCAGACAATTTTTGGTTCAGACCCTGGACAGCACTTATTAGTGGGTGAATTTATCCACCAATAAGCGAGAACAACCCAGGTTGATCACCAAAAATGGGCCAGCTTCCAAACTTACATTCTTGCTTTTCAAATAAAGACACCAAGAGAATGAAGAAAATTTGTTAATAGGAATAAATTAGAAAGTTGCTTAAAATTGCATGCTATATCTGAATCACGAAAGAAAAAAATTGTGTTCAGTGTCCCTTTAAAACTCCAGTCCTTTTTTTTGTTGTTGAGGGGAACATACCCATTACAGGACTATCCAAATCTTCTGACACTTCTCTGCCACCTGCTATAGTGACGAAAGGCAAAGAATGACTGGGGATAGGGAAAGTGGGAGGGATATTTAACCCTTTGGCTGGGGTGTCTTTGCCTCCTCCTGGTGGCCAGGTGTTGTATTTCCCAACAGTAAGGAATGAAGTTGTGGACTCTCCCTGCCTTATGGAAGGAAATACACATACTACTATTTGAGCACAACTTCATTGTTTTTTTCTTAGTTTGAAATTTAAAAAAAAAAACAAACAAAAAAAAACACACAATGAAAGTTAGAATGTGAAGTTAAATAGTTAATCTAATGCACAATATGTACCTAAATTGATATTTATCAATAAATCAATCATTTTCTTCTTTACTAAAAGGAACATTAAGCACTGTTAAAGGGACAGTTTACTCAAAAATTTTCTCCCCTTTAATTTGTTCCCAATGATCCACTTTACCTGCTGGAGTGTATTAAATTGTTTACAAGTAGCTCCTTTACCCTTATATTGGCATTTAAAATTGTTGATTTAGCATGTGGTATCCCCACCTATTCTGAAAGTTTGTGGCCGCGTGTACCAGCTATAGATAAGCTTTGTAAACACAGCCAGCAGATGAAATTACACTCCCAGTGTGATATAGCAGAGATATAAGGTAATTAAATGTTGATTTTCCATTGTTCTCTCAAAGTACTGGTGATTGTTTTAAGTACAGATATAAGATAAAGAAGCAGGTATATTTGCACAATGTGATACAGTAATGAGATCGGATTATACCTACAAGCTCAACCCATTTAATTAGGTTGTGGCTTCAAAACACAAAATCAGAGCTTTAATATACACAAATAAGCCTTAAAAAGCTAATTTTCATACATTTTTTTACTCTGCAGTTGGTAAAAAAAGCAATTGTAAACACATTAAGGGAAAAACTATTTTACAGTATACTGTCCCTTTAAGTAGCCTTGTGTCATTGGTAGTAGATAGAGATTTCCCATAAGTCTCATTCCCTTTATCATCTATACCTTTTTAATTACTGTTTGTATATAGCCAGGCTAATACATATTTGATAAGAGGAGGATAAAGAGATTGTACACAAACATGATTTAGCGAAACTGACAGCATAAAACACACACAAAGGTGTGACAGGGCAGGTCTTCACATGATATCACTGGATAAATTGGTAAGCAGAAATGTAATTTTCTCTGCACTTGTGGGTTAGTACCATATAAAGACAAATATAGGCCTGGGTGGGAATGCAAATTAGAAAGAGCTTCCTAGCAAATGCTGCTTGTAAATTGGTAACATTAGTAAAGGTTTACAAGGAAGATCATATTCAATATTTATTAAGGAAACCTTTATGAAGCTAGAGTCCTCACCATAAAGGGACATGGTACCCAAATGTTGAAGCATTTAAAAGGGACAGTCTACTCCAGAATTGTTATTGTTTAAAAAGATAGATAATCCCTTTATTACCTATTTCCCAGTTTTGCAAAATATTAATATACTTTTTACCTCTGTGATTACCTTGTATCTAAGCCTCTGCAGATTGCCCCCTTATTTCAGTTCTTTTAACAAACTTGCATTTTAGCTAATAAGTGCTGACTCCTGGGTAACTCCACGGGCGTGAGCACAGTTGTCTATATGGCACACATGGCCTAATGCCCTCCAGCTGTGAAAAACTATCAAATGCATTCAGATAAGAGGTGGCCTTCAAGGGCTTAGAAATTAGCATATGAGCCTACCTAGGTTTAGCTTACAACTAAGAATACCAAAAGAACAAAGCAAATTTGATGGTTATATGTAAATTGGAAAGCTGTTCAAAATTACATGTCCTATCAGAATCATGAAAGTTTAATTTTGAGTAGACTGTCCCTTTAAAAGTGATGCCGCATGGCTGTAAAAAGTTGACTAGAAAATATAACCTGAACATCTCTATACAAAAAATATAAAATTTCCTCAGTAACCACTTCCCATTGTAAATGGATTTTCAGCAGCTAATCAGGATGCTAATCCCGTGATTTGCAAAGGAGCATGCATCTGGCATGTTCAGGTACTGTCACATTATTTCCCATTCATTTTAAGGAAGTTTACTATGAAATCTTGCAAGATTTCAGTAAAATCTCATGAGATCACAGTAAAGCAAAGCTAATAGGTTATTGTTTTTTTTTTTCTCTTTTCAACCTGCAGTTTGACATTAGCTGAATTGTTCACTGAGAACTTACTATTGTGAGCTGAAGAAATTTTGAGGAAAAATATATATTTTTTTATATAGAGATGTTAATGTGATCCCTTTAAAAAAATTTCTTTCTGAGCTTATAGACCAAAAGGATAGCAAAACAAAATAATTGACTGAAACTTTCTTTTCTGGAACAAAAGGAGAAAAAAAAAATTAAACATCTAAATAGATTTATTCAAAATAATAATTAAAAGCGCTGGATGTCAAGTGTACCAAAGTCTTGTTGTCATCATTAGGATTTGGGCACAAAAACAGAATAACAAACTCAGAATTACAGTATTAAAGGGGCATACAACAGTTTGGGTTTCTCAGCAATATGCATTGTGTATGCATCAGTGACAGTCTCAACTAAGGGTTAAAGAACAAGTATGCTTTGGAATTCTGCTCTTGTACGATAGATTGTGCATAAAGATCCAAAAATGTCTGGAAAGACTGGACTGACCAGGGAAGAGTACGGACACTCAAAAGTCATGAGAGTTATTTAAAATAAATAGTAAAATTCTTATTTATTAAATATAGCTTTAGGTTCCTCATGCGTCTTTTACAATATAGAATGGGTTTACATGACCTTACACAGTACTAAACCAACTGATAACATTAGGGGCTCCATGTACTAAGCAGTCAGCGAGCTACCCGCAACAAATCTCGCGTCAAAATTCGCAAACTGATATGTACAAAGCCGTCAATTATGTTAAAACTCGCATCTTTAAAATTGCGAGCGTACTTATCCGCCAAACCTCGCTACCGCTCCATTTTTCACTGTAATTAGACACATTTGACCACCAACTCGCCAAAAACGAATGTACTAAAAAATCTATTTGTCCGCTCGCTACAATTTCCGCTCCCACCTCGTTATTTTTGCCTCGCCACCTTTTAGGTGGCGGGCAAGGTACAAAACAATAGGAAAGTCAATCTAGACGCCAGTCTAGACATATATAAAAGGCAGTAATATCAGCATTGTACAGCATAACTGGCGTCTAATTTGTCTCTCATTTCCATGTACATAAATTGCGCCAAATTTGTCGACTGTAATTAAAGAGTAATCTATATTTTAAATTTGTATTGTATAGTTGTCAATCTTTATAATTATTTTTATATTAATATTTATATATTATCAGATCCAGATGAAGCCATATCCAAATTGTAAATAAATATTACAAAAATAACGCTGTTATCACTCTTCAAAAAATTTAGAACAATAATAAAGTTGTTTAGATAAGTTGAACTTTTATAGGAGCAAAATTCTATTCCCGCGACTACTATGATGTTCGTGACACCTTGCATGTCACGTGTTAATAATTGGCCAGACAATTCAACTGAAAGTTAAAAGTACATCAGCTTAGTCGCGGCGAGCGAGACGTCAAATTTATCAATAATCCGCCACTGCTCGCGGCGGGCTAGACTTGTCTATTTATTGGGGGATTATTAGTACATAGTGACAGCGGACACCATTTCGCCCGCGGCGAGTAACGGCGAGTTTATCCGCGTCTAAAATGACGGATGAATTGACGGCTTAGTACATGGAGCCCTAGGTCTTTTAAAACAAGAACATATTTTAATATGGAAATTCTTATTGAAAGAGAAAACTCATAGGCTGAAAATCTCTCATGAGCTTTGAGAAGAGTCCAAATTGCACAAACCAGGGGCGAGATTACATATACGGCGCAGGCTCATAAAGTGCCGTAAGTCGGATAAACTAGCGATGTCCAGAAATGAGCGTAAATATTAATTTCTGGAGTCGCAAGTGACTTACGGCACTTTTGAAACTGCCGGCGCCTAAGTAAAGTAAAAAAAAACATTTCTAATCTCCCGTAAAAGTCTAACACACCTTCCAAAAATAAGCCTAACACATAAAACCTCTACATCCGCAATCCCCCCTCTCACAACTTAAAATAAATGTATTAACCCCTAAACCGACAACTCCCCACAACGCAATATGAATAATTAAACTATTAACCCCTATATCCACCATCAAACCAACAACGCAAGTAACAACTAAATTATTAACCCCTAAATCCGCCAACCTCAACATCGCAAACTACCTATTAAAACTATTAACCCCTAAACCGCCAAAGCCCACAACGCAAATAAATAAATTACTAAGCCAATTAACCTAACACCGCCTAAATGTACACAAATTACCTAAATTACAAAATACTAAAGTTACTATTAAAATAAAAAAAACTAACACTAGTTTAAAAATAAAAATAAACTAAGTATAAATTAAAGGGACAGTCTAGTCAAAATTTAAATTCTGGTGTAGACTGTCCCTTTAAACTACAATTACAGAAAATAAAAAAATCTAAGATTACATAAAATAAAAAACAAAATTACCAAATTTACAAAAATTATACCTAATCCCTATGAAAATAAAAACAGAATTTATGTTTACCTGATAAATTTCTTTCTCCAACGGTGTGTCCGGTCCACGGCGTCATCCTTACTTGTGGGATATTCTCTTCCCCAACAGGAAATGGCAAAGAGCCCAGCAAAGCTGGTCACATGATCCCTCCTAGGCTCCGCCTACCCCAGTCATTCGACCGACGTTAAGGAGGAATATTTGCATAGGAGAAACCATATGGTACCGTGGTGACTGTAGTTAAAGAAAATAAATTATCAGACCTGATTAAAAAACCAGGGCGGGCCGTGGACCGGACACACCGTTGGAGAAAGAAATTTATCAGGTAAACATAAATTCTGTTTTCTCCAACATAGGTGTGTCCGGTCCACGGCGTCATCCTTACTTGTGGGAACCAATACCAAAGCTTTAGGACACGGATGAAGGGAGGGAGCAAATCAGGTCACCTAAATGGAAGGCACCACGGCTTGCAAAACCTTTCTCCCAAAAATAGCCTCAGAAGAAGCAAAAGTATCAAACTTGTAAAATTTGGTAAAAGTGTGCAGTGAAGACCAAGTCGCTGCCCTACATATCTGATCAACAGAAGCCTCGTTCTTGAAGGCCCATGTGGAAGCCACAGCCCTAGTGGAATGAGCTGTGATTCTTTCGGGAGGCTGCCGTCCGGCAGTCTCGTAAGCCAATCTGATGATGCTTTTAATCCAAAAAGAGAGAGAGGTAGAAGTTGCTTTTTGACCTCTCCTTTTACCTGAATAAACAACAAACAAGGAAGATGTTTGTCTAAAATCCTTTGTAGCATCTAAATAGAATTTTAGAGCGCGAACAACATCCAAATTGTGCAACAAACGTTCCTTCTTTGAAACTGGTTTTGGACACAGAGAAGGTACGATAATCTCCTGGTTAATGTTTTTGTTAGAAACAACTTTTGGAAGAAAACCAGGTTTAGTACGTAAAACCACCTTATCTGCATGAAACACCAGATAAGGAGGAGAACACTGCAGAGCAGATAATTCTGAGACTCTTCTAGCAGAAGAAATCGCAACTAAAAACAAAACTTTCCAAGATAATAACTTAATATCAACGGAATGTAAGGGTTCAAACGGAACCCCCTGAAGAACCGAAAGAACTAAATTGAGACTCCAAGGAGGAGTCAAAGGTTTGTAAACAGGCTTGATTCTAACCAGAGCCTGAACAAAGGCTTGAACATCTGGCACAGCTGCCAGCTTTTTGTGAAGTAATACCGACAAGGCAGAAATCTGTCCCTTCAGGGAACTAGCAGATAATCCTTTTTCCAATCCTTCTTGAAGGAAGGATAGAATCCTAGGAATCTTAACCTTGTCCCAAGGGAATCCTTTAGATTCACACCAACAGATATATTTTTTCCAAATTTTGTGGTAAATCTTTCTAGTTACAGGCTTTCTGGCCTGAACAAGAGTATCGATAACAGAATCTGAGAATCCTCGCTTTGATAAAATCAAGCGTTCAATCTCCAAGCAGTCAGCTGGAGTGAAACCAGATTCGGATGTTCGAACGGACCCTGAATAAGAAGGTCTCGTCTCAAAGGTAGCTTCCAAGGTGGAGCCGATGACATATTCACCAGATCTGCATACCAAGTCCTGCGTGGCCACGCAGGAGCTATCAAGATCACCGACGCCCTTTCCTGATTGATCCTGGCTACCAGCCTGGGGATGAGAGGAAATGGCGGGAACACATAAGCTAGTTTGAAGGTCCAAGGTGCTACTAGTGCATCCACTAGAGCCGCCTTGGGATCCCTGGATCTGGCCCCGTAGCAAGGAACTTTGAAGTTCTGACGAGAGGCCATCAGATCCATGTCTGGAATGCCCCACAGGTGAGTGATTTGGGCAAAGATTTCCGGATGGAGTTCCCACTCCCCCGGATGCAATGTCTGACGACTCAGAAAATCCGCTTCCCAATTTTCCACTCCTGGGATGTGGATAGCAGACAGGTGGCAGGAGTGAGACTCCGCCCATAGAATGATTTTGGTCACTTCTTCCATCGCTAGGGAACTCCTTGTTCCCCCCTGATGGTTGATGTACGCAACAGTTGTCATGTTGTCTGATTGAAACCGTATGAACTTGGTCCTCGCTAGCCGAGGCCAGGCCTTGAGAGCATTGAATATCGCTCTCAGTTCCAGAATATTTATCGGTAGAAGAGATTCTTCCCGAGACCAAAGACCCTGAGCTTTCAGGGATCCCCAGACCGCGCCCCAGCCCATCAGACTGGCGTCGGTCGTGACAATGACCCACTCTGGTCTGCGGAACGTCATCCCTTGAGACAGATTGTCCAGGGACAGCCACCAACGGAGTGAGTCTCTGGTCCTCTGATTTACTTGTATCTTCGGAGACAAGTCTGTATAGTCCCCATTCCACTGACTGAGCATGCACAGTTGTAATGGTCTTAGATGAATGCGCGCAAAAGGAACTATGTCCATCGCCGCTACCATCAACCCGATCACTTCCATGCACTGAGCTATGGAAGGAAGAGGAACGGAATGAAGTATCCGACAAGAGTCTAGAAGTTTTGTTTTTCTGGCCTCTGTTAGAAAGATCCTCATTTCTAAAGAGTCTATAATTGTTCCCAAGAAGGGAACCCTTGTTGACGGGGATAGAGAACTCTTTTCCACGTTCACTTTCCAGCCGTGAGATCTGAGAAAGGCCAGGACAATGTCCGTGTGAGCCTTTGCTTGAGGAAGGGACGACGCTTGAATCAGAATGTCGTCCAGGTAAGGTACTACTGCAATGCCCCTTGGTCTTAGCACCGCTAGAAGGGAGCCTAGTACCTTTGTGAAAATCCTTGGAGCAGTGGCTAATCCGAAAGGAAGCGCCACGAACTGGTAATGTTTGTCCAGGAATGCAAACCTTAGGAACCGATGATGTTCCTTGTGGATAGGAATATGTAGATACGCATCCTTTAAATCCACCGTGGTCATGAATTGACCCTCCTGGATGGAAGGAAGAATAGTTCGAATGGTTTCCATCTTGAAAGATGGAACCTTGAGAAACTTGTTTAAGATCTTGAGATCTAAGATTGGTCTGAACGTTCCCTCTTTTTTGGGAACTATGAACAGATTGGAGTAGAACCCCATCCCTTGTTCTCTTAGTGGAACAGGATGAATCACTCCCATTTTTAACAGGTCTTCTACACAATGTAAGAACGCCTGTCTTTTTATGTGGTCTGAAGACAACTGAGACCTGTGGAACCTCCCCCTTGGGGGAAGTCCCTTGAATTCCAGAAGATAACCCTGGGAGACTATTTCTAGCGCCCAAGGATCCAGAACATCTCTTGCCCAAGCCTGAGCGAAGAGAGAGAGTCTGCCCCCCACCAGATCCGGTCCCGGATCGGGGGCCAATATTTCATGCTGTCTTGGTAGCAGTGGCAGGCTTCTTGGCCTGCTTTCCCTTGTTCCAGCCTTGCATTGGTCTCCAAGCTGGCTTGGCTTGAGAAGTATTACCCTCTTGCTTAGAGGACGTAGCACTTTGGGCTGGTCCGTTTTTACGAAAGGGACGAAAATTGGGTCTATTTTTTGCCTTGAAAGGCCGATCCTGAGGAAGGGCGTGGCCCTTACCCCCAGTGATATCCGAGATAATCTCTTTCAAGTCAGGGCCAAACAGCGTTTTCCCCTTGAAAGGAATGTTTAGTAGCTTGTTCTTGGAAGACGCGTCAGCCGACCAAGATTTCAACCAAAGCGCTCTGCGCGCCACAATAGCAAACCCAGAATTCTTAGCCGCTAACCTAGCCAATTGCAAAGTGGCGTCTAGGGTGAAAGAATTAGCCAATTTGAGAGCATTGATTCTGTCCATAATCTCCTCATAAGGAGGAGAATCACTATCGAGCGCCTTTATCAGTTCATCAAACCAGAAACATGCGGCTGTAGTGACAGGGACAATGCATGAAATTGGTTGTAGAAGGTAACCCTGCTGAACAAACATCTTTTTAAGCAAACCTTCTAATTTTTTATCCATAGGATCTTTGAAAGCACAACTATCCTCTATGGGTATAGTGGTGCGTTTGTTTAAAGTAGAAACCGCTCCCTCGACCTTGGGGACTGTCTGCCATAAGTCCTTTCTGGGGTCGACCATAGGAAACAATTTTTTAAATATGGGGGGAGGGACGAAAGGAATACCGGGCCTTTCCCATTCTTTATTAACAATGTCCGCCACCCGCTTGGGTATAGGAAAAGCTTCTGGGAGCTCCGGCACCTCTAGGAACTTGTCCATTTTACATAGTTTCTCTGGGATGACCAACTTTTCACAATCATCCAGAGTGGATAATACCTCCTTAAGCAGAATGCGGAGATGTTCCAACTTAAATTTAAATGCAATTACATCAGGTTCAGCCTGTTGAGAAATGTTCCCTGAATCAGTAATTTCTCCCTCAGACAAAACCTCCCTGGCCCCCTCAGATTGGGTTAGGGGCCCTTCAGAGATATTAATATCAGCGTCGTCATGCTCTTCAGTAACTAAAACAGAGCAGCCACGCTTACGCTGACAAGGGTTCATTTTGGCTAAAATGTTTTTGACAGAATTATCCATTACAGCCGTTAATTGTTGCATTGTAAGCAGTATTGGCGCGCTAGATGTACTAGGGGCCTCCTGAGTGGGCAAGACTCGTGTAGACGAAGGAGGGAATGATGCAGTACCATGCTTACTCCCCTCACTTGAGGAATCATCTTGGGCATCATTGTCATTATCACATAAATCACATTTATTTAAATGAACAGGAATTCTGGCTTCCCCACATTCAGAACACAGTCTATCTGGTAGTTCAGACATGTTAAACAGGCATAAACTTGATAATAAAGTACAAAAAACGTTTTAAAATAAAACCGTTACTGTCACTTTAAATTTTAAACTGAACACACTTTATTACTGCAATTGCGAAAAAACATGAAGGAATTGTACAAAATTCACCAAATTTTCACCACAGTGTCTTAAAGCCTTAAAAGTATTGCACACCAAATTTGGAAGCTTTAACCCTTAAAATAACGGAACCGGAGCCGTTTTAACACTTTAACCCCTTTACAGTCCCTGGTATCTGCTTTGCTGAGACCCAACCAAGCCCAAAGGGGAATACGATACCAAATGACGCCTTCAGAAAGTCTTTTCTAAGTATCAGAGCTCCTCTCACATGCGACTGCATGCCATGCCTCTCAAAAACAAGTGCGCCACACCGGCGCGAAAATGAGGCTCTGCTTATGCTTTGGGAAAGCCCCAGAGAAATAAGGTGTCTAATACAGTGCCTGCCGATATTATAATATCAATAAACCCAGATAAAATGATTCCTCAAAGCTAAATATGTTTTAAAACTTAATCGATTTAGCCCAGAAAAAGTCTACAATCTTAATAGCCTGTACAACGGCAAAGAGAATGACTGGGGTAGGCGGAGCCTAGGAGGGATCATGTGACCAGCTTTGCTGGGCTCTTTGCCATTTCCTGTTGGGGAAGAGAATATCCCACAAGTAAGGATGACGCCGTGGACCGGACACACCTATGTTGGAGAAAAAGCACCCCCAAAATAAAAACACCCCCTACTCTAAGAATAAACTACCAGTAGCCCTTAAAGGGCTTTTAGCAGGGCATTGCCCAAAGATAATCAGCTCTTTTACATCAAAATACACAAAGTCCCCCTAACAGTAAAACCCCCCACCCAGCAAAACCCCCCAAAATAAAAGAACCTAACACTAAAAAACCTAAACTATCCATTGCCCTTAAAAGGGCATATAGCTCTTTTACTGCCCATCCCTAATCTAAATAAAACAAACCCCCCAAAAACCCTTAAAAAAACCTAAGTCTAACCCCCAGGTTGGTACTCACCGTTCCTGAGGTCCAGCGGAGAAGGTCCTGTTCCAGGCAGTGAAGTCTTCTTCCAAACGGCGACCTCTTCATTCTTCTTCCAGGAACAATCTGGCGCAAAGTGGAACTGAAGACCGATGACCGCGGAGCTGAAGACCGGCGACCCTGGAACTGAAGACTGGCTATTCAAATCAGCCAATAGAATTTGAGTAGCTCTCATCCTATTGGCTGATTTGAACAGCCAGTAGGATTTGAGTAGCTCTCATCCTATTGGCTGATTTGAATTTGAAGAATCAAATCAGTCAATAGGAATTCAAGGGACACCATTTTTAATCGCGTAGATTGAATTCTCTATCGAGTGTACGGCGGTGATCGTACGAAGAGGATCCTCCACGCTCCACGGGTTTGCTTTATTTAGATTACGGATGGGCAGTAAAAGAGCTAAATGCCCTTTTAAGGGCAATGCCCAAACAAATGCCCTTTTCAGGGCAATGGGTAGTTTAGGTTTTTTTAGTGTTAGGTTCTTTTATTTTGGGGGGGGGGTTTGGTGGGTGGGGGGTTTACTGTTAGGGGGGACTTTGTGTATGCATTTGGATGTAAAACAGCTGATTATCTTGGGGCAATGCCCTGCAAAAAGCCCTTTGAAGGGCTACTAGTAGTTTATTTTTTAGAGTAGGGGGTGTTTTAATTTTGGGGGGCTTTTTTATTTTCATAGGAATTAGGTATAATTTTTTAAAATTTGGTAATTTTGTTTTTTATTTTATGTAATTGTAGCTTAAAGGGACAGTCTACACCAGAATTTTAATTTTGACTAGACTGTCCCTTTAATTTATAATTAGTTTATTTTTAAAGTAGTGTTAGGTTTTTTATTTTAATAGTAACTTTAGTATTTTGTAATTTAGGTAATTTGGGTACAGTTAGGGGGTTTAGTAATTTATTTATTTGCGTTGTGGGCTTTGCCGGTTTAGGGGTTAATACTTTGATAAGTTTGTGTTGTGGGCTTTGGCGGTTTAGGGGTTAATACTGATAGGTTTATTGCGTTGTGGGCTTTGGCGGTTTAGGGCTTAATACTTTAATAGGTAGTTTGCATTGTGGGTTAATGGCGGATTAGGGGTTAATAGTTTTAACAGGTAGTTTGCTATGTTGGGTTTGGTGGATTTAGGGGTTAATAATTTAGTTATTACGTGCGGTGTGGGTTTGATGGCGGATTTAGGGGGTTAATACACTTTATTATTTATTGTGGTGGGGGATTGTGGTTGACAGGTAGATAGATATTGCGCATGCGTTAGGTGTTAGTTTATATTTGCAGGCATTTTCGGGAGTTACGGTGCTCCAATACTAAGCGCAAGTCTTGCTGCCGCTGCCTTGTGTTGCAAGGTGAAAATGGAGTAAGATTTCTCCATTTTCGCAACGTAAGTCCTTGCGGTGAATATTGGATACCGATTTGCGACGCGGTCCCATGTTAGCTTATGGGAGTAAAAATTGCGGGCGACGGGTGGAATATACGTGCGCCGCTGTATATAGGATACCAAAACAGCGGAAAAAAACGGTGTCGCCGGCTTTTGCGGGCGACGCCGCATATGTAATGGGGTCCCAGTTTGGCAAAAAACACTTTGTCGACATCTTATACTAGACAAATTGGTTGTGGTTCCACTAATCTAGCAAACGTATCTGCAGACGTCTCAGTAAGAGGAACTCAGGTCCAATCTTCTTTACTCACCTTTTTCCAAAATGTATATAAATCACTTGCAACTCAAGCTGACAGGAAGGGTGAGAATTAAATAAAGGATGGTGAGGGGAGCGGAAACTGTCAGAAATGTCTACCTACTTCAGAAGGAATACAGCAGTATACCAGGAAAACGCTGATATCCCAAAGAGACTTGCAATATTTTGTTGTTTACAATTATAGAAATGTGAATGGGCTAAATACCTGGGAATTGTCTTCTTCTAAAGCACCATTCAGTTGTAAAGGGTTGAAAATCTCTATGTAGCAATGTCACCTCTAACTAGCTATATTGAAATAATCTTTGTTTAGAAAACCAGATCAACTGAATTTGTTTCTGGCTCTCTGGGAAACCATCCCAATTTATGGAAGTCACTTATGAATCATTCTTTATTTTTTTTATGTTAATATTAAACTCATAAAGACTGGTCCATAGCAACCTACATTGGTGAGTATCACATATTTTTCTTGCAGGATCTTCCCTAAATGTCTTCAGTATTGTCTTTCCCATACCAGGCTCAATTTCCTTCTCTGAAATTAAATCAGATAGAGAGAGCAAGGCTTCCCGTAAGCTAATTTTGTAATAGCAGCGCTGAGATTTATTTACCTTAAAAGCTGTTCTTCAGATGGTCACGAGGTATGAACAAAATAATGAAAATTTGTTTATTCCATGATAAACTGTTAGTCTTTTAAACCTCTGTACATTCAAGCAAAAGGGATTTATTAGATTTTAGTAGAGAATACAAAAACAGAATTTATGTTTACCTGATAAATTACTTTCTCCAACGGTGTGTCCGGTCCACGGCGTCATCCTTACTTGTGGGATATTCTCTTCCCCAACAGGAAATGGCAAAGAGCCCAGCAAAGCTGGTCACATGAACCCTCCTAGGCTCCGCCTACCCCAGTCATTCGACCGACGTTAAGGAGGAATATTTGCATAGGAGAAACCATATGTTACCGTGGTGACTGTAGTTAAAGAAAATAAATTATCAGACCTGATTAAAAAAACCAGGGCGGGCCGTGGACCCGACACACCGGTGGAGAAAGTAATTTATCAGGTAAACATAAATTCTGTTTTCTCCAACATAGGTGTGTCCGGTCCACGGCGTCATCCTTACTTGTGGGAACCAATACCAAAGCTTTAGGACACGGATGAAGGGAGGGAGCAAATCAGGTCACCTAAATGGAAGGCACCACGGCTTGCAAAACCTTTCTCCCAAAAATAGCCTCAAAAGAAGCAAAAGTATCAAATTTGTAAAATTTAGAAAAAGTGTGCAGTGAAGACCAAGTCGCTGCCTTACATATCTGATCAACAGAAGCCTCGTTCTTGAAGGCCCATGTGGAAGCCACAGCCCTAGTGGAGTGAGCTGTGATTCTTTCAGGAGGCTGCCGTCCGGCAGTCTCATAAGCCAATCGGATAATGCTTTTAATCCAGAAGGAGAGAGAGGTAGAAGTTGCTTTTTGACCTCTCCGTTTACCAGAATAAACAACAAACAAAGACAAAGTTTGTCTGAAATCCTTAGTAGCTGCTAAGTAAAATTTGAGAGCACGAACTACATCCAAGTTGTGCAACAAACGTTCCTTCTTTGAAACTGGATTAGGACACAAAGAAGGCACAACTATCTCCTGGTTAATGTTTTTGTTAGAAACAACTTTTGGAAGAAAACCAGGTTTAGTACGCAAAACCACCTTATCTGCATGGAACACCAGATAAGGAGAAGAACACTGCAGAGCAGATAATTCTGAAACTCTTCTAGCAGAAGAAATTGCAACCAAAAACAAAACTTTCCAAGATAATAACTTAATATCAACGGAATGTAAGGGTTCAAACGGAACCCCCTGAAGAACTGAAAGAACTAGGTTGAGACTCCAAGGAGGAGTCAAAATTTTGTAAACAGGCTTGATTCTAACCAGAGCCTGAACAAAGGCTAGAACATCTGGCACAGCTGCCAGCTTTTTGTGAAGTAACACAGACAAGGCAGAAATCTGTCCCATCAAGGAACTTGCAGATAATCCTTTTTCCAATCCTTCTCGAAGGAAGGATAGACTCTTAGGAATCTTAACCTTGTCCCAAGGGAATCCTGCAGATTCACACCAACAGATATACCAAATTATGTGGTAATTTTTCTGGTTACAGGCTTTCAGGCCTGAACAAGAGTATTAATAACAGAATCTGAGAACCCTCGCTTTGATAAGATCAAGCGTTCAATCTCCAAGCAGTCAGCTGGAGTGGGTCGAACGGACCTAGAACAAGAAGGTCTCGTCTCAAAGGTAGCTTCCATGGTGGAGCCGATGACATATTCACCAGATCTGCATACCAAGTCCTGCGTGGCCACGCAGGAGCTATCAAAATCACCGACGCCCTCTCCTGATTGATCCTGGCTACCAGCCTGGGGATGAGAGGAAACGGCGGGAACACATAAGCTAGTTTGAAGGTCCAAGGTGCTACTAGTGCATCCACTAGAGCCGCCTTGGGATCCCTGGATCTGTACCCGTAGTAAGGAACTCTGAAGTTCTGACGAGAGGCCATCAGATCCATGTCTGGAATGCCCCACGGTTGAGTGACTTGGGCAAAGATTTCCGGATGGAGTTCCCACTCCCCCGGATGCAATGTCTGACGACTCAGAGAATCCGCTTCCCAATTTTCCACTCCTGGGATGTGGATAGCAGACAGGTGGCAGGAGTGAGACTCCGCCCATAGAATGATTTTGGTCACTTCTTCCATCGCTAGGGAACTCCTTGTTCCCCCCTGATGGTTGATGTATGAACTTGGCCCTCGCTAGCTGAGGCCAAGCTTTGAGAGCATTGAATATCGCTCTCAGTTCCAGAATATTTATCGGTAGAAGAGATTCTACCCGAGACCAAAGACCCTGAGCTTTCAGGGGATCCCCAGACCGCGCCCCAGCCCATCAGACTGGCGTCGGTCGTGACAATGACCCACTCTGGTCTGCGGAAGGTCATCCCTTGTGACAGGTTGTCCAGGGACAGCCACCAACGGAATGAGTCTCTGGTCCTCTGATTTACTTGTATCTTCGGAGACAAGTCTGAATAGTCCCCATTCCACTGACTGAGCATGAACAGTTGTAATGGTCTTAGATGAATGCGCACAAAAGGAACTATGTCCATTGCCGCTACCATCAAACCTATCACTTCCATGCACTGCGCTATGGAAGGAAGAGGAACGGAATGAAGTATCCGACAAGAGTCTAGAAGTTTTGTTTTTCTGGCTTCTGTCAGAAAAATCCTCATTTCTAAGGAGTCTATTATAGTTCCCAAGAAGGGAACCCTCGTTGACGGAGATAGAGAACTCTTTTCCACGTTCACTTTCCATCCGTGAGATCTGAGAAAGGCCAGGACAATGTCCGTGTGAGCCTTTACTTGAGGAAGGGACGACGCTCGAATCAGAATGTCGTCCAAGTAAGGTACTACAGCAATGCCCCTTGGTCTTAGCACCGCCAGAAGGGACCCTAGTACCTATGAGAAAATCCTAGGAGCAGTGGCTAATCCGAAAGAAAACGCCACGAACTGGAAATGCTTGTCCAGGAATGCAAACCTTAGGAACCGATGATGTTCCTTGTGGATAGGAATATGTAGATACGCATCCTTGAAATCCACCTTGGTCATGAATTGACCTTCCTGGATGGAAGGAAGAAGTGTTCGAATGGTTTCCATCTTGAACGATGGAACCTTGAGAAACTTGTTCAAGATCTGGAGATCTAAGATTGGTCTGAACGTTCCCTCTTTTTTGGGAACTATGAACAGATTGGAGTAGAACCCCATCCCTTGTTCTCCTAATGGAACAGGATGAATCACTCCCTGGCCCCCTCAGACTGGTGTAGGGGCCCTTCAGAAACCATATCATCAGCGTTCTCATGCTCTACAGAATTTTCTAAAACAGAGCAGTCGCGCTTTCGCTGATAAGTGGGCATATTGGCTAAAATGTTTTTGATAGAATTATCCATTACAGCCGTTAAATGTTGCATAGTAAGGAGTATTGGCGCACTAGATGTACTAGGGGCCTCCTGTATGGGCAAGACTGGTGTAGACGAAGGAGGGGATGATGCAGTACCATGCTTACTCCCCTCACTTGAGGAATCATCTTGGGCATCATTTTTACTAAATTTTTTTATGACATAAAATACATATAGTTAAATGAGAAGGAACCTTGGTTTCCCCACAGTCAGAACACAATCTATCTGGTAGTTCAGACATGTTAAACAGGCATAAACTTGATAACAAAGCACAAAAAACGTTTTAAAATAAAACCGTTACTGTCACTTTAAATTTTAAACTAAACACACTTTATTACTGCAATTGCGAAAAAGTATGAAGGAATTGTTCAAAATTCACCAAAATTTCACCACAGTGTCTTAAAGCCTTAAAAGTATTGCACACCAAATTTGGAAGCTTTAACCCTTAAAATAACGGAACCGGAGCCGTTTTTATATTTAACCCCTTTACAGTCCCTGGAATCTGCTTTGCTGAGACCCAACCAAGCCCAAAGGGGAAAACGATACCAAATGATGCCTTCAGAAGACTTTTCTATGTATCAGAGCTCCACACACATGCAGCTGCATGCCATGCTGTCCTCAAAAACAAGTGCGCCATACCGGCGCGAAAATGAGGCTCTGACTATGATTAGGGAAAGCCCCTAAAGAATAAGGTGTCAAAAACAGTGCCTGCCGATATAATCATATCAAAATACCCAGAATAAATGATTCCTCAAGGCTAAATATGTGTTAATAATGAATCGATTTAGCCCAGAAAAAGTCTACAGTCTTAATAAGCCCTTGTGAAGCCCTTATTTACTATCTTAATAAACATGGCTTACCGGATCCCATAGGGAAAATGACAGCTTCCAGCATTACATCGTCTTGTTAGAATGTGTCATACCTCAAGCAGTAAGAGACTGCACACTGTTCCCCCAACTGAAGTTAATTGCTCTCAACAGTCCTGTGTGGAACAGCCATGGATTTTAGTTACGGTGCTAAAATCATTTTCCTCATACAAACAGAAATCTTCATCTCTTTTCTGTTTCTGAGTAAATAGTACATACCAGCACTATTTTAAAATAACAAACTCTTGATTGAATAATAAAAACTACAGTTAAACACTAAAAAACTCTAAGCCATCTCCGTGGAGATGTTGCCTGTACAACGGCAAAGAGAATGACTGGGGTAGGCGGAGCCTAGGAGGGTTCATGTGACCAGCTTTGCTGGGCTCTTTGCCATTTCCTGTTGGGGAAGAGAATATCCCACAAGTAAGGATGACGCCGTGGACCGGACACACCTATGTTGGAGAAATAGTATTTAGGTAAAATGCATATAAAGTACATTATCAGTACAACTGAACAATCTAGTGACCCAATGCTGCTATATTTACAAATTCTGTTTGTAGAGTACAATACTGTATTATTGAAAACTATTACCTGGTATAAAAAAAGGTTCTTCATTAAAAACTATACAAATGTTTGTTGCTAAAAAGCAGTGCAATTTACAATAAACATTAAAGACAAGTTCTCCTTGAAATACAGTGTTAGATATGGATAGCACAAAAGGTAGTAGCTAATATGCACTATTTCATCACTGCATCAAGGTTGTTTTAAACCAAAACATGTGGTGAATAAATGACTACATGACTTATATGGAAACACAGTGTAGTAAATCTCTCAACTGATAACTGAACAACTGATAAATTTATTTCTCTTGTAGTGTATCCAGTCCACGGATCATCCATTACTTGTGGGATATTCTCCTTCCCAACAGGAAGTTGCAAGAGGATCACCCACAGCAGAGCTGCTATATAGCTCCTCCCCTCACTGCCATATCCAGTCATTCGACCGAAACAAGCCGAGAAAGGAGAAACCATAGGGTGCAGTGGTGACTGTAGTTTAATTAAAATTTAGACCTGCCTGAAAAGGACAGGGCGGGCCGTGGACTGGATACACTACAAGAGAAATAAATTTATCAGGTAAGCATAAAATAGAATTTATGTTTACCTGATAAATTACTTTCTCCAACGGTGTGTCCGGTCCACGGCGTCATCCTTACTTGTGGGATATTCTCTTCCCCAACAGGAAATGGCAAAGAGCCCAGCAAAGCTGGTCACATGATCCCTCCTAGGCTCCGCCTTCCCCAGTCATTCGACCGACGTAAAGGAGGAATATTTGCATAGGAGAAATCATATGATACCGTGGTGACTGTAGTTAGAGAAATTAAATCATCAGACCTGATTAAAAAACCAGGGCGGGCCGTGGACCGGACACACCGTTGGAGAAAGTAATTTATCAGGTAAACATAAATTCTGTTTTCTCCAACATAGGTGTGTCCGGTCCACGGCGTCATCCTTACTTGTGGGAACCAATACCAAAGCTTTAGGACACGGATGATGGGAGGGAGCAAATCAGGTCACCTAGATGGAAGGCACCACGGCTTGCAAAACCTTTCTCCCAAAAATAGACTCAGAAGAAGCGAAAGTATCAAATTTGTAAAATTTGGTAAAACTGTGCAGTGAAGACCAAGTCGCAGCCTTACATATCTGATCAACAGAAGCCTCGTTCTTGAAGGCCCATGTGGAAGCCACAGCCCTAGTGGAATGAGCTGTGATTCTTTCAGGAGGCTGCCGTCCGGCAGTCTCATAAGCCAATCTGATGATGCTTTTAAGCCAAAAAGAGAGAGAGGTAGAAGTTGCTTTTTGACCTCTCCTTTTACCAGAATAAACAACAAACAAGGAAGATGTTTGTCTGAAATCCTTTGTAGCCTCTAAATAGAATTTTAGAGCACGAACTACATCCAAATTGTGCAACAAACGTTCCTTCTTTGAAACTGGATTCGGACACAAAGAAGGCACAACTATCTCCTGGTTAATATTTTTATTAGAAACAACTTTCGGAAGAAAACCAGGTTTAGTACGCAAAACCACCTTATCTGCATGGAACACCAGATAAGGAGGAGAACACTGCAGAGCAGATAACTCTGAAACTCTTCTAGCAGAAGAAATTGCAACCAAAAATAAAACTTTCCAAGATAATAACTTAATATCTACGGAATGTAAGGGTTCAAACGGAACCCCTTGAAGAACTGAAAGAACTAAATTGAGACTCCAAGGAGGAGTCAAAGGTTTGTAAACAGGCTTGATTCTAACCAGAGCCTGAACAAAAGCCTGAACATCTGGCACAGCCGCCAGCTTCTTGTGAAGTAAAACAGATAAAGCAGAAATCTGTCCCTTCAAAGAACTTGCAGATAATCCTTTCTCCAAACCCTCTTGTAGAAAGGATAGAATCTTAGGAATTTTTACCCTGTTCCATGGGAATCCTTTCGATTCGCACCAACAGATATATTTCTTCCATACTTTATGGTAAATTTTCCTAGTTACAGGCTTTCTAGCCTGAATAAGAGTATCAATGACAGAATCTGAGAACCCACGCTTTGATAAAATCAAGCGTTCAATCTCCAAGCAGTCAGTTGGAGTGATGCCAGATTCGGATGTTCGAACGGACCTTGAACAAGAAGGTCCCGTCTCAAAGGTAGCTTCCATGGTGGAGCCGATGACATATTCACCAGGTCTGCATACCAAGTTCTGCGTGGCCACGCAGGAGCTATCAAGATCACCGAAGCCCTCTCCTGATTGATCCTGGCTACCAGCCTGGGAATGAGAGGAAACGGTGGGAACACATAAGCTAGGTTGAAGGTCCAGGGCGCTACTAGTGTATCTACTAGAGTCGCCTTGGGATCCCTGGATCTGGACCCGTAGCAAGGAACCTTGAAGTTCTGACGAGACGCCATCAGATCCATGTCTGGAATGCCCCATAATTGAGTTATTTGGGCAAAGATTTCCGGATGGAGTTCCCACTCCCCCGGATGAAATGTCTGACGACTCAGAAAATCCGCTTCCCAATTTTCCACTCCTGGGATGTGGATTGCAGACAAGTGGCAGGAGAGAAGCTCCGCCCATTGAATTACTTTGGTCACTTCTTCCATCGCCAGGGAACTCCTTGTTCCCCCCTGATGGTTGATATATGCAACAGTCGTCATGTTGTCTGATTGAAACCGTATGAATTTGGCCTTTGCTAGTTGAGGCCAAGCCTTGAGAGCATTGAATATCGCTCTCAGTTCCAGAATGTTTATCGGGAGAAGAGATTCTTCCCGAGACCATAGACCCTGAGCCTTCAGATGTTTCCAGACCGCGCCCCAGCCCACCAGGCTGGCGTCGGTCGTTACAATGACCCACTCTGGTCTTCTGAAGCTCATCCCTTGGGACAGGTTGTCCAGGGTCAGCCACCAACGGAGTGAATCTCTGGTCCTCTGATCTACTTGGATCGTCGAGGACAAATCTGTATAATCCCCATTCCACTGTCTGAGCATGCACAGTTGTAATGGTCTTAGATGAATTCGCGCAAAAGGAACTATGTCCATTGCCGCAACCATCAAACCTATTACTTCCATGCACTGCGCTATGGAAGGAAGAAGAACAGAATTAAGTACTTGACAAGAGCTTAGAAGTTTTGATTTTCTGGCTTCTGTCAGAAAAATCTTCATTTCCAAGGAGTCTATTATTGTTCCCAAGAAGGGAACTCTTGTTGACGGGAATAGAGAACTTTTTTCTACGTTCACTTTCCACCCGTGAGATCTGAGAAAGGCTAGGACAATGTCCGTATGAGCCTTTGCTTGTGGTAGAGACGACGCTTGAATCAGTATGTCGTCCAAGTAGGGTACTACTGCAATGCCCCTTGGCCTTAGCACCGCTAGAAGGGACCCTAGTACCTTTGTGAAAATTCTTGGAGCAGTGGCTAGTCCGAATGGAAGTGCCACAAACTGGTAATGCTTGTCCAGAAAGGCGAATCTTAGGAACCGATGATGTTCCTTGTGGATAGGAATATGTAGATACGCATCCTTTAAATCCACCGTGGTCATGAATTGACCTTCCTGGATGGTAGGAAGAATTGTCCGAATGGTTTCCATCTTGAACGATGGGACCTTGAGAAATTTGTTTAGGATCTTGAGATCCAAAATTGGCCTGAATGTTCCCTCTTTTTTGGGAACTATGAACAGATTGGAGTAAAACCCCATCCCTTGTTCTCCTAATGGAACAGGATGAATCACTCCCATTTTTAACAGGTCTTCTACACAATGTAAGAATGCCTGTCTTTTTATTTGGTTTGAAGACAATTGAGACCTGTGGAACCTTCCCCTTGGGGGTAGTTCCTTGAATTCCAGGAGATAACCTTGAGAAACTATTTCTAGCGCCCAAGGATCCTGAACATCTCTTGCCCAAGCCTGAGCGAAGAGAGAGAGTCTGCCCCCCACCAGATCCGGTCCCGGATCGGGGGCCAGCATCTCATGCTGTCTTGGTAGCGGTAGCGGGCTTCTTGGCCTGCTTACCTTTGTTCCAGCCTTGCATCGGTCTCCAGGCTGGCTTGGTTTGAGAAGAATTACCCTCTTGCTTAGAGGATGTAGAATTCGAGGCTGGTCCGTTTCTGCGAAAGGGACGAAAATTTGTTTTATTTTTAGCCTTAAAAGACCTATCCTGAGGAAGGGCGTGGCCCTTTCCCCAGTGATGTCTGAAATAATCTCTTTCAAGTCAGGGCCAAACAGCGTTTTCCCCTTGAAAGGGATGTTAAGCAATCTGTTCTTGGAGGACACATCCGCTGACCAAGACTTCAGCCAAAGCGCTCTGCGCGCCACAATAGCAAAACCTGAATTTTTCGCCGCTAATCTAGCTAATTGCAAAGTGGCGTCTAAGGTAAAAGAGTTAGCCAACTTAAGTGCTTGAACTCTGTCCATAACCTCCTCATAAGAGGATGCTTGATTGAGCGACTTTTCTAGTTCCTCGAACCAGAAACACGCTGCTGTAGTGACAGGAACAATGCATGAAATTGGTTGTAGAAGGTAACCTTGCTGAACAAACATCTTTTTAAGCAAACCCTCTAATTTTTTATCCATAGGATCTTTGAAAGCACAACTATCTTCTATAGGGATAGTGGTGCGTTTGTTTAGAGTAGAAACCGCCCCCTCGACCTTGGGGACTGTCTGCCATAAGTCCTTCCTGGGGTCGACCATAGGAAATAATTTCTTAAATATAGGGGGAGGGACAAAAGGTATGCCGGGCCTTTCCCATTCTTTATTTACAATGTCCGCCACCCGCTTGGGTATAGGAAAAGCTTCGGGGGGCACCGGGACCTCTAGGAACCTGTCCATCTTACATAATTTCTCTGGAATGACCAAATTGTCACAATCATCCAGAGTAGATAACACCTCCTTAAGCAGAGCGCGGAGATGTTCCAATTTAAATTTAAATGTAATAACGTCAGGTTCAGCTTGTTGAGAAATTTTTCCTGAATCTGAAATTTCTCCCTCAGACAAAACCTCCCTAGCCCCTTCAGACTGGTGTAAGGGCATGTCAGAACCATTATCATCAGCGTCCTCATGCTCTTCAGTATCTAAAACAGAGCAGTCGCGCTTTCGCTGATAAGTGGGCATTTTGGCTAAAATGTTTTTAATAGAATTATCCATTACAGCCGTTAATTGTTGCATAGTAAGGAGGATTGGCGCACTAGATTCACTAGGGACCTCCTGAGTGGGCAAGACTGGTGTAGACATAGAAGGAGATGATGCAGTACCATGCTTACTCCCCTCACTTAAGGAATCATTTTGGGCAACATTATTATCAGTGGCATCATTGTCCCTACTTTGTTTGTCACATTCATCACATATATTTAAATGGAGAGGAACCTTGGCTTCCGAACATACAGAACATCGTCTATCTGATAGTTCAGACATGTTAATAGGCATAAACGTTTTAAAATAAAACCGTTACTGTCTCTTTAAATTTTAAACTGAACTCACTTTTTTACTGAATATACGCAAAAGTATGAAGGAAATGTTCAAAATTCACCAAAATTTCACCACAGTGTCATAAAGCCTTAAAAGTATTGCACACCAAATTTGAAAGCTTTAACTCTTAAAATAACGTAACCGGAGCCGTTTTTACATTTAACCCCTATACAGTCCCTGGTATCTGCTTTGCTGAGACCCAACCAAGCCCAGAGGGGAATACGATACCAAATGACGCCTTCAATAAGCTTTTTCAGTGGATCTGAGCTCCTCACACATGCATCTGCATGCCTTGCTTCTCAAAAACAACTGTGCATTAGTGGCGCGAAAATGAGGCTCTGCCTATGACTAGAAAAGGCCCCCAGTGAAAAAGGTGTCCAATACAGTGCCTGCCGTTTTTTTAATAAAATTCCCAAGATTAAAATAACTCTCCAAAGTTATAAACCATTAAATATGCTTATAAAGTAATCGTTTTGGCCCAGAAAAATGTCTACCAGTCTTTAAAGCCCTTGTGAAGCCCTTTTATTCTTATATTGAAAATTAAGAAAATGGCTTACCGGATCCCATAGGGAAAATGACAGCTTCCAGCATTACCAAGTCTTGTTAGAAATGTGTCATACCTCAAGCAGCCAAAGTCTGCTCACTGTTTCCCCCAACTGAAGTTAATTCCTCTCAACAGTCCTGTGTGGAAACAGCCATCGATTTTAGTAACGGTTGCTAAAATCATTTTCCTCTTACAAACAGAAATCTTCATCTCTTTTCTGTTTCAGAGTAAATAGTACATACCAGCACTATTTTAAAATAACAAACTCTTGATAGAAGAATAAAAACTACATTTAAACACCAAAAAACTCTGAGCCATCTCCGTGGAGATGTTGCCTGTGCAACGGCAAAGAGAATGACTGGGGAAGGCGGAGCCTAGGAGGGATCATGTGACCAGCTTTGCTGGGCTCTTTGCCATTTCCTGTTGGGGAAGAGAATATCCCACAAGTAAGGATGACGCCGTGGACCGGACATACCTATGTTGGAGAAATTATGTTTTCTCTTGTTAAGTGTATCCAGTCCACGGATCATCCATTACTTGTGGGATACCAATACCAAAGCTAAAGTACACGGATGATGGGAGGGACAAGGCAGGAACTTAAACGCAAGGAACCACTGCCTGTAGAACCTTTCTCCCAAAAACAGCCTCCGAAGAAGCAAAAGTATAAAATTTGGAAAATTTGGAAAAAGTATGAAGGGAAGACCAAGTTGCAGCCTTGCAAATCTGTTCAACAGAGGCCTCATTTTTAAAGGCCCAGGTGGAAGCCACAGCTCTAGTAGAATAAGCTGTAATCCTTTCAGGAGGCTGCTGTCCAGCAGTCTCATAGGCTAAACGGATTATACTCCGAAGCCAAAAAGAAAGAGAGGTTGCCGAGGCCTTCTGACCTCTCCTCTGTCCAGAGTAAACAACAAACAGGTTAGATGTTTGGCGAAAATCTTTAGTAGGCTGTAAGTAAAACTTCAAGGCACGGACTACGTCTAGATTATGCAACAGACGTTCCTTCTTTGAAGAAGGATTAGGACATAATGATGGAACAACAATCTCTTGATTGATATTCTTTTTAGAAACCACCTTAGGTAAAAACCCAGGTTTTGTACGCAGAACAACTTTATCTGAATGAAAGATCAGATAAGGAGAATCACAATGTAAGGCAGATAACTCAGAGACTCTTCGAGCCGAGGAAATAGCCATCAGAAAAAGAACTTTCCATGAAAGAAGTTTGATATCAATAGAATGAAGGGGTTCAAACGGAACCCCTTGAAGAACTTTAAGAACCAAGTTTAAGCTCCATGGAAGAGCAACAGGTTTAAACACAGGCTTAATTCTAACTGAAGCCTGACAAAATGCCTGAACGTCTGGAACTTCTGCCAGACGCTTGTGTAAAAGAATAGACAGAGCAGAAATCTGTCCCTTTAAAGAACTAGCTGATAATCCTTTGTCCAAACCCTCTTGGAGGAAGGACAATATCCTAGGAATCCTAACCCTACTCCATGAGTAATTCTTGGATTCACACCAATGAAGATATTTACGCCATATCTTGTGGTAAATTTTCCTGGTGACAGGCTTTCGTGCCTGTATTAAGGTATCAATTACTGACTCGGAGAAGCCACGCTTTGATAGGATCTCCATGCAGTCAGTCTCAGAGAAAGTAGATTCGGATGATTGAAAGGACCTTGTATTAGAAGGTCTTGTCTCAGAGGCAGAGTCCATGGTGGAAAGGATGACATGTCCACTAGGTCTGCATACCAGGTCCTGCGTGGACACGCAGGCGCTATCAATATCACCGATGCTCTTTCCTGTTTGATTTTGGCAATCAGACGAGGGAGCAGAGGAAACGGTGGAAACACATAAGCCAGGTTGAAGAACCAAGGCGCTGCTAGAGCATCTATCAGTGCCGCTTCTGGGTCCCTGGACCTGGATCCGTAACAAGGAAGCTTGGCGTTCTGGCGAGACACCATGAGATCCAATTCTGGTTTGCCCCAACGGAGAACCAATTGAGCAAACACCTCCGGATGGAGTTCCCATTCCCCAGGATGAAAAGTCTGATGACTTAGAAAATCCGCCTCCCACTTCTCTACACCTGGGATATGGATCGCTGACAGGTGGCAAGAGTGAGTCTCTGCCCAGCGAATGATCTTGGAGACTTCTGACATCGCTAGGGAACTCCTGGTTCCCCCTTGATGGTTGATGTAAGCCACAGTCGTCATGTTGTCCGACTGAAATCTGATGAACCTCAGTGTTGCTAGCTGAGGCCAAGCCAGAAGAGCATTGAATATTGCTCTTAACTCCAGAATATTTATTGGGAGGAGTGTCTCCTCCTGAGTCCATGAACCCTGAGCCTTCAGGGAGTTCCAGACTGCACCCCAACCTAGAAGGCTGGCATCTGTTGTTACAATTGTCCAATCTGGTCTGCGAAAGGTCATAACCTTGGACAGATGGGCCCGAGATAACCACCAGAGAAGAGAATCTCTGGTTTCCTGATCCAGATTTAGTAGAGGGGACAAATCTGTGTAATCCCCATTCCACTGACTGAGCATGCATAATTGCAGCGGTCTGAGATGCAGGCGCGCGAATGGCACTATGTCCATCGCCGCTACCATTAAGCCGATTACTTCCATGCACTGAGCCACCGCGGGGCGCGGAATGGAGTGAAGAACACAGCAAGCATTTAGAAGTCTTGATAACCTGGACTCCGTCAGGTAAATTTTCATTTCTACAGAATCTATTAAGAGTCCCTAGGAAGGAAACCCTCGTGAGAGGAGATAGAGAACTCTTTTCTTCGTTCACTTTCCACCCATGCGACCTCAGGAATGCCAGAACTATCTCTGTATGAGATTTGGCAATTTGAAAGCTTGACGCCTGTATCAGGATATCGTCCAGGTAAGGAGCCACCGCTATGCCTTGCGGTCTTAGGACCGCCAGAAGTGAGCCCAGAACCTTTGTAAAAATTCTTGGGGCTGTAGCCAACCCGAATGGAAGAGCTACAAATTGGTAATGCCTGTCTAGAAAGGCAAACCTCAGGAACTGATGATGATTCTTGTGAATCGGAATGTGAAGGTAGGCATCCTTTAAGTCCACTGTGGTCATGTACTGACCCTCTTGGATCATGGGTAAAATGGTTCGAATAGTTTCCATCTTGAATGACGGAACTCTGAGGAATTTGTTTAGGATCTTTAAATCCAAAATTGGTCTGAAGGTTCCCTCTTTTTTGGGAACCACAAACAGATTTGAATAAAACCCCTGTCCTTGTTCCGTCCACGGAACTGGATGGATCACTCCCATTAGAAGGAGATCTTGTACGCAGCTTAGGAATGCCTCTTTCTTTATCTGGTTTGCAGATAATCTTAAAAGGTGAAATCTCCCTTGTGGAGGAGAAGCTTTTAAGTCCAGAAGATATCCCTGAGATATGATCTCCAACGCCCAGGGATCCTGAACATCTCTTGCCCACGCCTGGGCGAAGAGAGAGAGTCTGCCCCCTACTAGATCCGTTGTCGGATAGGGGGCCGCTCCTTCATGCTGTCTTAGAGGCAGCAGCAGGCTTTCTGGCCTGCTTGCCCTTGTTCCAGGACTGGTTAGGTTTCCAGGCCTGCTTGGATTGAGCAAAAGTTCCCTCTTGTTTTGAAGCAGAGGAAGTTGATGCTGCACCTGCCTTGAAATTTCGAAAGGTACGAAAAATAGACTGTTTGGCCTTTGATTTGGCCCTGTCCTGAGGAACGGTAGGACCCTTACCTCCAGTAATGTCAGCAATAATTTCTTTCAAACCAGGCCCGAATAAGGTCTGCCCCTTGAAAGGAATGTTGAGTAATTTAAACTTTGAAGTCACATCAGCTGACCAGGATTTGAGCCATAGCGCCCTACGCGCCTGGATGGCGAATCCGGAATTCTTAGCCATTAGTTTAGTCAAATGAACAATGGCATCAGAAACAAATGAGTTAGCTAGCTTAAGAGTTCTAAGCTTGTCAACAATTTCAGTCAATGGAGCTGTATGGATGGCCTCTTCCAGGGCCTCAAACCAGAATGCCGCCGCAGCAGTGACAGGCGCAATGCATGCAAGGGGCTGTAAAATAAAACCTTGTTGAATAAACATTTTCTTAAGGTAACCCTCTAATTTTTTATCCATTGGATCTGAAAAAGCACAACTGTCCTGAACCGGGATAGTGGTACGCTTTGCTAAAGTAGAAACTGCTCCCTCCAGCTTAGGGACAGTCTGCCATAAGTCCCGTGTAGTAGCATCTATTGGAAACATTTTTCTAAATATAGGAGGTGGGGAAAAGGGCACACCGGGCCTATCCCACTCCTTACTAATAATTTCTGTAAGCCTTTTAGGTATTGGAAAAACATCAGTACTCACCGGCACTGCATAGTATTTATCCAGCATACACAATTTCTCTGGCACTGCAATTGTGTCACAGTCATTCAGAGCAGCTAATACCTCCCCAAGCAATACACAGAGTTTCTCAAGCTTAAATTTAAAATTAGAAATCTCTGAATCAGGTCTCCCCGATTCAGAGACGTCACCCACAGACTGAAGCTCTCCGTCCTCAGGTTCTGCATATTGTGATGCAGTATCAGACATGGCTCTTACAGCATCTACGCGCTCTGTATCTTGTCTAACCCCAGAGCTATCGCGCTTGCCTCTCAATTCAGGAAATCTGGATAATACCTCTGACAGGGTATTATTCATGATTGCAGCTATGTCCTGCAAAGTAATCGCTATGGGCGTCCCTGATGTACTTGGCGCCATATTAGCGTGCGTCCCTTGAGCGGGAGGCGAAGGGTCCGACACGTGGGGAGAGTTAGTCGGCATAACTTCCCCCTCGACAGACCCCTCTGGTGACAATTCTTTTATAGATAAAGACTGATCTTTACTGTTTAAGGTGAAATCAATATATTTAGTACACATTCTCCTATGGGGCTCCACCATGGCTTTTAAACATAATGAACAAGTATCCTCTGTTTCAGACATGTTTGTACAGACTAGCAATGAGACTAGCAAGCTTGGAAAACACTTTAAAGCAAGTTAACAAGCAATATAAAAAACGTAATATAAAAAACGTTACTGTGCCTTTAAGAGAAACAAATTTTGACAAAATTTGAAATAACAGTGAAAAAAGGCAGTTACACTAACAAAATTATTACAGTGTATGTAACAAGTCAGCAGAGCATTGCACCCACTTGCAAATGGATGATTAACCCCTTAATAACAAAAGCAGAATAATAAATGACAAAAACGTTTTTTAAACACAGTCACAACAACTGCCACAGTCTACTGTGATTGTTACCCTCCTCAAACACAACTTTGAAGCCTTTTGAGCCCTTCAGAGATGTCATGGATCATGCAGGAAGAAGCTGAATGTCTCTGTCAGTATTTTTATCTGCACAGAAAAGCACTAAAATAGGCCCTTCCCACTCATATTGCAACAGTGGAAAGCCTCAGGAACTGTTTCTAGGCAAAAATCAAACCAGCCATGTGGAAAAAAACTAGGCCCCAATAAGTTTTGTCACCAAACATATATAAAAACGATTAAACATGCCAGCAAACGTTTTATATTACACTTTTATAAGAGTATTTATCTCTATTAATAAGCCTGATACCAGTCGCTATCACTGCATTTAAGGCTTTACTAACATTAATCCGGTATCAGCAGCATTTTCTAGCAAATTCCATCCCTAGAAAAACAGAATTTATGTTTACCTGATAAATTACTTTCTCCAACGGTGTGTCCGGTCCACGGCGTCATCCTTACTTGTGGGATATTCTCTTCCCCAACAGGAAATGGCAAAGAGCCCAGCAAAGCTGGTCACATGATCCCTCCTAGGCTCCGCCTACCCCAGTCATTCGACCGACGTTAAGGAGGAATATTTGCATAGGAGAAACCATATGATACCGTGGTGACTGTAGTTAAAGAAAATAAATTATCAGACCCGATTAAAAAACCAGGGCGGGCCGTGGACCGGACACACCGTTGGAGAAAGTAATTTATCAGGTAAACATAAATTCTGTTTTCTCCAACATAGGTGTGTCCGGTCCACGGCGTCATCCTTACTTGTGGGAACCAATACCAAAGCTTTAGGACACGGATGAAGGGAGGGAGCAAATCAGGTCACCTAAATGGAAGGCACCACGGCTTGCAAAACCTTTCTCCCAAAAACAGCCTCAGAAGAAGCAAAAGTATCAAACTTGTAAAATTTGGTAAAAGTGTGCAGTGAAGACCAAGTCGCTGCCCTACATATCTGATCAACAGAAGCCTCGTTCTTGAAGGCCCATGTGGAAGCCACAGCCCTAGTGGAATGAGCTGTGATTCTTTCAGGAGGCTGCCGTCCGGCAGTCTCGTAAGCCAATCTGATGATGCTTTTAATCCAAAAAGAGAGAGAGGTAGAAGTTGCTTTTTGACCTCTCCTTTTACCAGAATAAACAACAAACAAGGAAGATGTTTGTCTAAAATCCTTTGTAGCATCTAAATAGAATTTTAGAGCGCGAACAACATCCAAATTGTGCAACAAACGTTCCTTCTTCGAAACTGGTTTCGGACACAAAGAAGGCACGACTATCTCCTGGTTAATGTTTTTGTTAGAAACAACTTTTGGAAGAAAACCAGGTTTAGTACGTAAAACCACCTTATCTGCATGGAACACCAGATAAGGAGGAGAACACTGCAGAGCAGATAATTCTGAAACTCTTCTAGCAGAAGAAATTGCAACCAAAAACAAAACTTTCCAAGATAATAACTTAATATCAACGGAATGTAAGGGTTCAAACGGAACCCCCTGAAGAACTGAAAGAACTAAGTTGAGACTCCAAGGAGGAGTCAAAGGTTTGTAAACAGGCTTGATTCTAACCAGAGCCTGAACAAAGGCTTGAACATCTGGCACAGCTGCCAGCTTTTTGTGAAGTAACACAGACAAGGCAGAAATCTGACCCTTCAAGGAACTTGCAGATAATCCTTTCTCCAATCCTTCTTGGAGAAAGGATAGAATCTTAGGAATCTTTACCTTGTCCCAGGGGAATCCTTTAGATTCACACCAACAGATATATTTTTTCCATATTTTGTGGTAAATTTTTCTAGTTACAGGCTTTCTGGCCTGAACAAGAGTATCAATAACAGAATCTGAGAACCCTCGTTTTGATAAAATCAAGCGTTCAATCTCCAAGCAGTCAGCTGGAGTGAGACCAGATTCGGATGTTCGAACGGACCTTGAACAAGAAGGTCTCGTCTCAAAGGTAGCTTCCATGGTGGAGCCGATGACATATTCACCAGATCTGCATACCAAGTCCTGCGTGGCCACGCAGGAGCTATCATGATCACCGACGCCCTCTCCTGATGGATCCTGGCTACCAGCCTGGGGATGAGAGGAAACGGCGGGAATACATAAGCTAGTTTGAAGGTCCAAGGTGCTACTAGTGCATCTACTAGATTCGCCTTGGGATCCCTGGATCTGGACCCGTAGCAAGGAACCTTGAAGTTCTGACGAGAGGCCATCAGATCCATGTCTGGAATGCCCCACAGTTGAGTGATTTGGGCAAAGATTTCCGGATGGAGTTCCCACTCCCCCGGATGCAATGTCTGACGACTCAGAAAATCCGCTTCCCAATTTTCCACTCCTGGGATGTGGATTGCAGACAGGTGGCAGGAGCGAGTCTCCGCCCATTGAATGATTTTGGTCACTTCTTCCATCGCCAGGGAACTCCTTGTTCCCCCCTGATGGTTGATGTACGCAACAGTCGTCATGTTGTCTGATTGAAACCGTATGAACTTGGCCTTCGCTAGCTGAGGCCAAGCCTTGAGAGCATTGAATATCGCTCTCAGTTCCAGAATATTTATCGGTAGAAGAGATTCTTCCCGAGACCAAAGACCCTGAGCTTTCAGGGATCCCCAGACCGCGCCCCAGCCCATCAGACTGGCGTCGGTCGTGACAATGACCCACTCTGGTCTGCGGAAGGTCATCCCTTGTGACAGGTTGTCCAGGGACAGCCACCAACGGAGTGAGTCTCTGGTCCTCTGATTTACTTGTATCTTCGGAGACAAGTCTGTATAGTCCCCATTCCACTGACTGAGCATGCACAGTTGTAATGGTCTTAGATGAATGCGCGCAAAAGGAACTATGTCCATTGCCGCTACCATCAAACCTATTACTTCCATGCACTGCGCTATGGAAGGAAGAGGAACGGAATGAAGTGTCCGACAAGAGTTTAGAAGTTTTGTTTTTCTGGCCTCTGTCAGAAAAATCCTCATTTCTAAGGAGTCTATTATTGTTCCCAAGAAGGGAACCCTTGTCAACGGAGATAGAGAACTCTTTTCCACGTTCACTTTCCATCCGTGAGATCTGAGAAAGGCCAGAACTATGTCCGTGTGAGCCTTTGCTTGAGGAAGGGACGACGCTTGAATTAGAATGTCGTCCAAGTAAGGTACTACTGCAATGCCCCTTGGTCTTAGCACCGCTAGAAGGGACCCTAGTACCTTTGTGAAAATCCTTGGAGCAGTGGCTAATCCGAAAGGAAGCGCCACGAACTGGTAATGCTTGTCCAGGAATGCGAACCTTAGGAACCGATGATGTTCCTTGTGGATAGGAATATGTAGATACGCATCCTTTAAATCTACCGTGGTCATGAATTGACCTTCCTGGATGGAAGGAAGAATTGTTCGAATGGTTTCCATCTTGAACGATGGAACCTTGAGAAACTTGTTTAAGATCTTGAGATCTAAGATTGGTCTGAACGTTCCCTCTTTTTTGGGAACTATGAACAGATTGGAGTAGAACCCCATCCCTTGTTCTCCTAATGGAACAGGATGAATCACTCCCATTTTTAGCAGGTCTTCTACACAATGTAAGAATGCCTGTCTTTTTATGTGGTCTGAAGACAATTGAGACCTGTGGAACCTCCCCCTTGGGGGAAGCCCCTTGAATTCCAGAAGATAACCTTGGGAGACTATTTCTAGTGCCCAAGGATCCAGAACATCTCTTGCCCAAGCCTGAGCGAAGAGAGAGAGTCTGCCCCCCACCAGATCCGGTCCCGGATCGGGGGCCAACATTTCATGCTGTCTTGGTAGCAGTGGCAGGTTTCTTGGCCTGCTTTCCCTTGTTCCAGCCTTGCATTGGTCTCCAGGCTGGCTTGGCTTGAGAAGTATTACCCTCTTGCTTAGAGGACGTAGCACTTGGGGCTGGTCCGTTTCTACGAAAGGGACGAAAATTAGGTTTATTTTTGGCCTTGAAAGACCTATCCTGAGGAAGGGCGTGGCCCTTACCCCCAGTGATATCAGAGATAATCTCTTTCAAGTCAGGGCCAAACAGCGTTTTCCCCTTGAAAGGAATGTTAAGTAGTTTGTTCTTGGAAGACGCATCCGCTGACCAAGATTTCAACCAAAGCGCTCTGCGCGCCACAATAGCAAACCCAGAATTTTTCGCCGCTAACCTAGCCAATTGCAAAGTGGCGTCTAGGGTGAAAGAATTAGCCAATTTGAGAGCACGGATTCTGTCCATAATCTCCTCATAAGGAGGAGAATCACTATTGATCGCCTTAACTAGTTCATCGAACCAGAAACACGCGGCTGTAGTGACAGGGACAATGCATGAAATTGGTTGTAGAAGGTAACCTTGCTGAACAAACATCTTTTTAAGCAAACCTTCTAATTTTTTATCCATAGGATCTTTGAAAGCACAACTATCTTCTATGGGTATAGTGGTGCGTTTGTTTAAAGTAGAAACCGCTCCCTCGACCTTGGGGACTGTCTGCCATAAGTCCTTTCTGGGGTCGACCATAGGAAACAATTTTTTAAATATGGGGGGAGGGACGAAAGGTATACCGGGCCTTTCCCATTCTTTATTTACAATGTCCGCCACCCGCTTGGGTATAGGAAAAGCTTCTGGGAGCCCCGGGACCTCTAGGAACTTGTCCATTTTACATAGTTTCTCTGGGATGATCAAATTCTCACAATCATCCAGAGTGGATAATACCTCCTTAAGCAGAGCGCGGAGATGTTCCAACTTAAATTTAAATGTAATCACATCGGGTTCAGCTTGTTGAGAAATTTTCCCTGAATCTGAAATTTCTCCCTCAGACAAAACCTCCCTGGCCCCCTCAGACTGGTGTAGGGGCATTTCAGAACCATTATCATCAGCGTCCTCATGCTCTTCAGTATCTAAAACAGAGCAGTCGCGCTTACGCTGATAAGTGGGCATTTTGGCTAAAATGTTTTTGATAGAATTATCCATTACAGCCGTTAATTGTTGCATAGTAAGGAGTATTGGCGCGCTAGATGTACTAGGGGCCTCCTGAGTGGGCAAGACTCGTGTAGACGAAGGAGGGAATGATGCAGTACCATGCTTACTCCCCTCACTTGAGGAATCATCTTGGGCATCATTTTCAGTGTCACATAAATCACATTTATTTAAATGAGAAGGAACCCTGGCTTCCCCACATTCAGAACACAGTCTATCTGGTAGTTCAGACATGTTAAACAGGCATAAACTTGATAACAAAGTACAAAAAACGTTTTAAAATAAAACCGTTACTGTCACTTTAAATTTTAAACTGAACACACTTTATTACTGCAATTGCGAAAAAGTATGAAGGAATTGTTCAAAATTCACCAAAATTTCACCACAGTGTCTTAAAGCCTTAAAAGTATTGCACACCAAATTTGGAAGCTTTAACCCTTAAAATAACGGAACCGGAGCCGTTTTTAACTTTAACCCCTTTACAGTCCCTGGTATCTGCTTTGCTGAGACCCAACCAAGCCCAAAGGGGAATACGATACCAAATGATGCCTTCAGAAAGTCTTTTCTATGTATCAGAGCTCCTCACACATGCGACTGCATGTCATGCCTCTCAAAAACAAGTGCGCAATACCGGCGCGAAAATGAGGCTCTGCCTATGATTAGGGAAAGCCCCAAAAGAATAAGGTGTCTAAAACAGTGCCTGCCGATATTATTTTACCAAAATACCCAGATTAAATGATTCCTCAAGGCTAAATATGTGTAATATATGAATCGATTTAGCCCAGAAAAAGTCTACAGTCTTAATAAGCCCTTGTGAAGCCCTTATTTACTTTCTGAATAAACATGGCTTACCGGATCCCATAGGGAAAATGACAGCTTCCAGCATTACATCGTCTTGTTAGAATGTGTCATACCTCAAGCAGCAAAAGACTGCTCACTGTTCCCCCAACTGAAGTTAATTCCTCTCAACAGTCCTGTGTGGAACAGCCATGGATTTTAGTAACGGTTGCTAAAATCATTTTCCTCTTACAAACAGAAATCTTCATCTCTTTTCTGTTTCAGAGTAAATAGTACATACCAGCACTATTTTAAAATAACAAACTCTTGATTGAATAATAAAAACTACAGTTAAACACTAAAAAACTCTAAGCCATCTCCGTGGAGATGTTGCCTGTACAACGGCAAAGAGAATGACTGGGGTAGGCGGAGCCTAGGAGGGATCATGTGACCAGCTTTGCTGGGCTCTTTGCCATTTCCTGTTGGGGAAGAGAATATCCCACAAGTAAGGATGACGCCGTGGACCGGACACACCTATGTTGGAGAAAATATTAACTGCACATACCTTATTGCAGGAAAACCTGCACGCCATTCCCTCTCTGAAGTTACCTCACTCCTCAGAATATGTGAGAACAGCAATGGATCTTAGTTACTTCTGCTAAGATCATAGAAATCACAGGCAGATTCTTCTTCTAATGCTGCCTGAGATGAAACAGTACACTCCGGTACCATTTAAAAATAACAAACTTTTGATTGAAGTTAAAAAACTAACTATAATACACCACTCTCCTCTTACTACGTCCATCTTTGTTGAGAGTTGCAAGAGAATGACTGGATATGGCAGTGAGGGGAGGAGCTATATAGCAGCTCTGCTGTGGGTGATCCTCTTGCAACTTCCTGTTGGGAAGGAGAATATCCCACAAGTAATGGATGATCCGTGGACTGGATACACTTAACAAGAGAAAGAACCATTGATGAAATGCATGTGCACAAAATGCTTCAGGTCATGTGATGAAAAGCAGGATTGAAAGCTTAGGAGCCGGCCCATTTTAGGTTCAGCACCTGGGTAGAGCTTGCTGATTGGTGGCTAAATGTAACAACCAATAAGGAAACAATATCCAGGGTACTGAACCTAAAATGGGCCAGCTCCTATGCTTACAATCTTGCTTTTTCAAATAAATATACCAAGACAAAGAAAAAAGTGATATAGGAGTAAATTAGAAAGTTTCTTAAAATTGCATGCTCTATCTGAATCATAGAAGTTTAATTTTGACTAAACTATTCCTTTAATGACAAGCTAATACTACACATTTTTAGCAAGTGATATGGGCACATATTTGCATAAATTTAGGAAGCCCAGGGCAAGGATGTGATTCATTATGGTAAACACAGCATGTTGCAGATTATGACACTCAAATAAAAATGTCAACACCAGAATTGTTGTTGTTTAAAAAGATTACCCATTCCCCAGTTTTGCATAACCAGCACAGTTATATTATTTTGAAATCATTTTTATTTAAGATTTTACAAAAATAGTAACAACAAACTCAGGCATATGCATTCAATACATCAATATAGTTATATCCTCTCTAATTATGTTCTTTGTTGCTCAATAAACATTGTTCGCTCTGCAATAAAAGTAACCTTACATTAAAGTCTTTGGACCTCTCGTCTCCTTCTTATGAAATTTCGGACCAGAACAGAATACATTACATAGCAGTTTTGTGTAGTGATAGGTAATTTGCAAGCAAGTAATAAGCAAGTAGTAGATAAATAAATAGTAGGCCCCGGCTTTCTACCACCCTCTTGGGCCTTCAGTATGTCATTGCAATGTATTTTCGGCACTCCTTCCTGCTCTCGCTTCATAATGCATGATAAATGGTTCCCATTGTGTAATGAAAGTTTCCCTAGTGTTTAAAGTTTCTGCTGACATACTTGCCATTTCATGATGATGTGTTATCTTTTTTTAAATAAATGCAAAACTAGGGGGCCTAGATTTCCAAAATTGCGCTATGCTAATCCTAACAACTGTACAGATAGTTACAACTAATTTTTGGTGTCTTTTTGGAATATGTGATGTGGGGAAGTGCAACAAAGCTTGTTCAGGAGTTAGTGTAATTTGTTTCTGAAAAATGGAGCTTAAGAAATCAGAAGTTTTCTCCCAAATCTCCTTGACTTTGTCGCAATATATGATCCTCTTTCAATACATCCTCTATAACACATTTTAGGGGATAGTCCCTCCCCAATCCCAAACCTTGTTGGGTGAAGGTACCATCTGAAAGCCACCTTAAGAAAATTTTCCTTTAGTACAGAGTTTTGGGAGAAAGAGAGGCCCTTGGCTAAGTTCGCATTCCATGTCTTTAAAGGCCAGGTCTTATCTAAATCCTGTTACGGTTTCGTAATAGTTTGTGATTTAACCTCTCCTAAGTTATTATTAGAAATGGGGTATAATATAGAAATTGTACCATGTATCAGGTTGCTGGCTATGCATAGAGTTTCGAATGTTGTAGTTGCCGGAATCTTGGAAACACCCGTCACTTCCTGTACCCTAGATTTCAGTTGTAAATAATGAAACCAAATGTGTCTATCTTTGGGATCAATGGTGTTGTATTGCTCATATGAAAGGAAACTGTCATTCACCAACACATCAGCAATTCTGTAGAGTCCTTTGTTGGCCCATTTTTGTTGTACAAGTGAGTCTATCAAGGTCTGTGATAGTACTAAAGGCGTTAGTTTAGAAATTCCTTGAATTAAGGGAAACTTAGCAACTAACTTATTCCATAGAAAAATTGTGTGTGAAATCGCTACATGCTTATATATTATAGGCTGTCTAAATCTTTTTGGAGTCCATAATAATCTGTAAATCTGGTCTGTATTAGCTACTGCAGATTCGATTTGTACCCATAAAGGTTGGTGTGCCTTGTTGAACCAGTGCAATGTCTGGGCCATCCGTGCCGAATAGTAATAAGAGACCCGATGTGGAAGGCCTACCCCAACGTCTCTCCTATGAGCACACATTATCATTTTATTAATTCTAGCTCTCTTCCCCTGCCAAACAAATCTCAAAATGTCCTTTTGAAGAGCATTAAGCGCCGCCAATGGGACAGAGATCGTAAGAGATTGAAATAAACAAAATAACTTTGGTAGCAGAGTCATTTTAGTTGAAACGACTCTGCCATAAAAAGATATCTTAAGTTTTAGCCATTTCGTGATTAAGTTTCTGATATGTGTAAACATAGGAAGGTAATTTGTTTGGTATAGAGAGTAAATATTAGTTGGAAGATAAATACCCAGATAGTTAAGCTTATTTTGAGCCCATTTAAATGAAAAATTAAGTTCTAGAAGCTTTTTAGTATGCTGGGGTAGGTTAATGCTGAGTGCTTCGCACTTATCCTCATTTATTTTATAACCTGACAAAATTCCATATTTGTGAATTGTTGAATATAGTGGGGGGGGGGGGGGGGTGAGAGAGAAGTGGTCTGGTTAATGATAGTATAATGTCATCCGTGAATAGCAAAACCTTGTACAGGTGGCCCTCGTTTTACAACGGTTCAATTTACACCGTTTCAGAATAAAAACCCTTTTGTTCAGTCATGTGACTGCTGTTGAAAAGCATTGATAAGCAGTGCATTTATTAAAATAACCAGTAGGTTGAGCTGTCTGCTTGTGTTGCAGCAAAGCCAAGCAAGCTGAAATGAATCAGTTTAACCAGACCTGAGCTATCGAGCAGATTTCAAAGGAACAAGATCTTCCTATCTATAAATCAGTCCAGATTGGAATGCATAGAAAGAACTGTTTGCAGAAAAATGCAAGTGAAGTCTGTGTTGTGTGATTATTTTATTAGGTTTATAATGCTGTTTAGCAAATGTTTTTGTTCATTTATCTTAGTTTAATTATATATTCTGTGTTGTGTGATTATTTTATTAGGTTTATAATGCTGTTTAGAATTTAAAGTCTTCACTTCAAAGCTTTAAAAATAATGTATTAGGTTTTACTTATGACAATTTTGAGAGGGGCCTGGAACCTATCTCCCTCACTTCCCATTGACTTACATTATAAACTGGGTTTCAATTTACAACAGTTTCGATTTACAACCATTCCTTCTGGAACCTAACCCCAGCGTAAACTGAGGGCTACCTGTATTCGCTAGTCCCTACTCTGAGTCCAGAGATGTCGGAGTCGTCACTGATTTTAATTGCTAGTGGTTCAATACACAGCGCAAATAATAGTGGAGAAAGGGGGCAGCCCTGTCTTGTACCATTCCTAATTTGAACTGGTTTGGATCGATATCCGGAGAGTTTGATAAAAGCAGAGGGGGATGAATATAATGTTGTAAGAGCATCATGAAAAGCTCCAGTAATACCCATTTTTTTCAATACAGAAAACATATAGTCCCAATTAATTCTATCAAACACCTTCTCGGCGTCCAAAGAGAGGAACAGAGAAGGCGTTTTTCGACCGTGACCACATTAATCAGGTTTATAATCTTACGTCTGCTATCTGGGGCCTCTCTGTTTCTTATAAACCCCACTTGGTCTGCGTGAATTAGTGTGTTAAGAATGGGATTAAGTCTATTTGCTAAAAATTTTGTACAAATCTTAACATCTTGATTTATCAGCGAAATGGGCCTATAATTTTGACAGTGTTGTTTATTTTTACCCGGTTTTGGTATAACTGCTATTCTGGCTATGAGCATTTCCCTAGGAATTTCTTTACCCTGCATTATCGAGTTAAACACTAAAGAGAGCTGAGGGACTATGATATCCTGCAGGGACTTATAAAAGATACCCGAGTATCCATCCGGACCCGGTGCTCTTCATGTCAAATTTTATTTCTTCCTGAGATATGGGAGCATACAAATTCTTAAGCTCCTCAGCTGATACTGTGGGAAGTGTGCTGGGTCCTAAAAAGTTATCTAAATCCTCAGATTTGTCAGCTTCTATCTTTTGAGATGAAAGGTTGTATAGATTCTGATAGAAATCAACAAATATATTTGCGATACTAAGAGGATCATTAGTAGTGCTATTATCAGGTAGCTGAAGTTGTGGGACTGTGGTGTTTCTAGTAATTTCTTTGAGTTTATTTGCTAACATTTTGTCAGGCTTATTCCCATATATATATAGTAATGAGTGTCTATAAGTTTCTTAGATCTAACTGCCTCTTTGTTGAGTAGTTTGTCTATCTCGTCATTTATGTCTCTCAGTTTCTTCCTATTCCTCGTACTAGTGTTCGGGGTGATTTGTGAACGCAACTCATTTGCTACAGATTGTAGATGTGTCAATTTGGCTTTATGTAGTTTGTTGTGCTTACCTGATTCTGCAATCATTATGCCTCTGGCAAAAGCTTTTAATGCTCCCCAGACATGAATTGGATTAGAGGTGCTACCGGTGTTGAAACCTAGAAATTCTGACATTTGTTTATGGAGCTGTTGTAGTATTAGGGCATCTTGTAGTAGGTTAGCATTAAGGGACCAAGATTTAATTCTATGCGGATTTAGAACTCCAGAGATGGTTACCTCCACTATAGAGTGGTCTGACCAAGGGCAGTTTAATATTTTAGCAGTGGTTAGAAGGGGCATCAACATTTGACTAATGAAAATGTAATCTAGCCTAGATTGTGTAAGGTGCATTAGGGAAAAGTAAGTATATTCCCTAGAATTCCCGTTTAGAGATCTCCAACAGTCAGTCAAATTGTGGTCTAAAGAAAAGTCCCTTAAGATGTTCCGCAGGGGGCAGGAGGGTTTTGTTAGTGTTGACCCTAACGTTGTCCTATCTAATTTATGGTCTAATGAAAAGTTAAAGTCACCCCCTATAATAGTCTTATATCTCTTCCATTGTGTCAGTAGTTTGCTCAATTTTTGTTAAAAAGGGCGCTTGATGTTCATTAGGGGCATAAATATTGACTAGTAATATCTGTGTGTTTTGGATTGATCCCCGTATCAGCAAGAATCTCCTTTCTCTATCTCTAACTATCTCCTCTTCTTTGAAATTTAGTGAAGAGTGTAGGAGTACCGTGACCCCGCATTTTTTACTCTCGCTAACAGCATGGTATTGGATTGGGTACAGTTTGTCCCAGTATTTGGGTGTGTAGCTTTTAGTAAAGTGAGTTTCTTGCAGCATAACTATTTGAGCTTGTAGCGATTTATATGTAGTGATTGCCTTTTTCCTTTTGATGTCTGAATTAAGACCTCTAACATTATGTGAAATTACTTTAATAGACATTTTAAAGGTTCTACAGATTGGTTATCATGTGGGTACCTAAGTATAATTTTATGGGCGGAAAGCTTCGGGCACCTCTGACGGTGATTCTTGTTGGGAAACTGGAATGTTGCGAGAAGCGAAATATGGCCCTGCGAACGAGAGCCAGGACCTACCTCATACTGAAGAGATTAACAATCTTCAGTAATTCGGAGACATTGAGAACAGCTTCTATGCAATTGAAAACACCATACATTAAACAATGATACCTTTCTAAACATATCATCATAGGTAGTAAATATGCCTGAGTTAAGTAAATGTAAATAATAATGAACAATATAATTCTCCTAACTGTATTAGTAACCCCAATCTGGGGAAAATAGAAGGGTATGTGGAGTAGCAAACTCCTTTGGAAACATAATAAAACCTTAAAATGTATACACTTTCCAAACAGTAAGCCAATGGGAAGTCGGGAAGGGGGAGGGGGTAGGAAAAATTAGGGGGAAGCAGGTGATATTCGGCATTTCTATTACATAAATTAGCTGTAGTGTTACCGGGAGACTAGGGAGGTAAGAGGGATAGGGGAGAAAACAATGGCCCCTGAGCTAGGCTAAGGTACCGCCTATAATATAAACATGTGTGAAAAACAACTAGTGTGCACTTAGTTATAACAGACAATATGCGTTCGTAACCTAAAATAGACAGTCTTTCTCAACTGGAACTTGATCTCGTCAAGCATTTTTTTTTCTTTTTTTTTTTATATATGTTTTTATATTATCTTTTTTTTTTATAGCATTATTTATTTTTTCCTTTTCTTTTTAAATCTGAAACAGATTGGAAAGACAACTAGACATATTTGAAATGAACAACTTGTGTGACACCAGTTATAACAGTGAACATGTGCTCGTAAACAGAAGTAAACACATTTCATCTATTAAAGCTTTTTGTTTGAAAGCAAAGCAATTAGAAAAGAATACTCATCAGGTCATCTTTATTCATCAGGTTGGTAGTATTTCTTCTTCTCTTGGTGATCCTGATTCTGAAGGAATACATGGGATAGTCTTTAACTTCTTCTGTTTTTTGGTGTTTCCCACCGGTGTCCACTCTCTTTGAAAGGACTTCCTCTGGGAATTCGTGGTCACTGGAGTGGTGGGAGGTTCAAATGGAACCTGAAGACGTTGCAGAATGGAAAGTCCTTCAGCTAGGGTAGAGCAGGAATAGGATACATTTGAGTGTGTAAAAACAAGTTTGAAGGGAAAGTTCCATCGATATTTAATCTGGGCTTTTGCGAGGGCCATTGTTACTGGTTTAAGATCTCTGCGTTTTCTCAGCGTGGTTGGGGCAATGTCTGCAAATATTTGTAATGAGTGACCCTCAAAATCAATTGACTGCTGTTGTCTAGCCGCCTTGAGAATAAGTTCCTTCACGTGAAAATAGTGGAGTTTGAGCACAATGTCTCTTGTGGACGATTGTTGGGGCTTGGTTAAAGCTCTGTGCACCCTATCCATCAGGAGCTTATCTGGTTCTAAATCAGGAACAAGTTGGTGGAAAAGTGTTGACATGGCCTCTTGTAGATTTGTATAGGATTCTGGCAAATTTCTAATATGGAGATTAGATCTGCGAGATCTATTCTCAAGGTCTTCAATTTACTCCTAGAGTTTATTAATATATTCTGCCTGCGCAGACACAGACTTTTGAATTCAAGGAATTTCTTCTGCAATATCATCTGTTTTTTCTTCCAGTTCGGCTGTGCGAGTACCAATGTCTTTGATATCCTATCTCAGGTCTGATAATGCAGTTTTCAGTTCTTCCTGGAACAGAAATTTAATCTGGGATAAAAGTTCTTTATTTGAGGTGTCTGTGATGGAGGGTGTAATTGTTTCTGAGATGCTAGTATCCATACTGCCACACGATGCCGGAGAGCCTTTGTCTGGCTGTTTTTGTGATTTAGTTGTGATTTAGAGAGACACACCTTAACTGTTTGCTTTTTATTCTTCATTTTTCACACTCTTAGTAGGAGGTTTTAAACTGAATGAGTATAGTGAAGTAGAAATTTGCTCAGGGGCTGTATATATATATATATATATATATATATATATATATATATATAAGCTGTGTATTTTAATTATATAACATTATATAGTGCTGCAGCGCTTGTTTCCATCAGCTTCTAGGAAAGAATCTTCAGTTTGCCACAACCCACACCCCTCAGCTTAATGTCCACCCTTCGTGGAAACCATGGAGGGCGCTTGTAAAACTAGAGAAAATATGAATTCCTCCTACAACTGGTAAGCAATTCCTTTGTCTTAAGACCGTGGCCCCTTTAATACTGCTCCTAAGCTGGTTCCCAAATCGCGGCCGATCAGGCCGCCTCTTCAGGCCAGGAAAAAGTGACTGATGTTTCCTGTTTGGGCCGAGTAAAAGGAACTGTGTGTCTTTACACTTTTGTGATTACCTACATAGCTTACTTAGTAAATCATGACCTGCTGAATTAGGCGTCATCCTTTTGCTAGCACAGCTATTGATATAACAATTATTTAGAGGGAGAAGGCTCTGTATCTTAAAATGGCTTTTATATCTGTCAAACTTATATTGGAAAAATGGGTCCCCAAGCTCTCTCGCGCAGCACAGTTATACTATTATACTTTTTACCTCTGAGATTAACTTGTATCTAAGCCTCTTCTGACAGTCCCCTGATCACATGACATTTTATTATCTATTGACTGTCAATTTAGCCAATTAGTGCTGTGTCTGCCACAAGCCATGGGCATGATCAAAATGTTATCTACATGGCTCACATGAACTAGTTCTCTTCTGCTGTAATAAGCAAATAAAAAAGCATGTGATAAGAGGCGGCCTTCAAGGGCTTAAAACATATAATATGAGCCTACCTAGGTTTAGCTTTCAACTAAGAATACCAAAAGAACAAAGCAGAATTGGTTATAAAAGTAAATTGTAAAGTTGTTTAAAATGACATACCCTATTTTAAACAGAGTTTTTTTGGACTTGACTGGCCCTTTAACACATGAGCAGAGGGGGACAGTAGAGATATCAAGCTCTAAGATACATTAACTCTCTTCAGTAGAGGAAATTATGACATACATGATACTAGCTTGCAAAAACATGTATTTATTTCCTGTGCCAGCCACTAACCTTAGAAAATAGACAATTAAATACAGTCTTCTGTCTACTACAATTAATGTTTTACATTACCCTTGTGTCTGGTAACAGAAACCTTTTAAAATACAAGTGCAAGCTTATTTATAGGTATACTGGAATCCAAAGTCACTGCATTTTCTTCAAAGTCATATAGCATTTTTATTTTAGCCTTACAGATATATTTATATAATAGTTTACTTTATTCAAATTACACAACATATCTGTATTTTGTTCTGATTACCACTAAGTTAAGTATAAGAGCCATTATAGTGCAAACACTATATGCTCAAGTTTGTTAGATTGCTGCTGATTGGCTCAGCTGGTATATTGGCGCAGGACCAGCAGTGCTCTGCAGCTCCCAAGTAGAACGTTGTGTTTAAACCCTTTCTGATAGTTAGACATAGCATTGCAGAGCCGTTAGTGTTAAAACAGCATGCTCTGATGAATTAGCACATGTAATTGTTGCACCATAATGGCCATTTTTGTGTTGTTTTTTTGTTCATTTGCTTTTTGTTATTCAATCAAATAAAATAATATTGGGATCAATACAGCAAGCTATTGAACAGCATGTTACTGTAATTTGCATTTCCTGATACTCATTGTTATAAAATATCTGTGTGATCCCAAGTTAAAAATAGCACTAAATGTTTTAGGTGACATAATGCAATTATAAGTATCAGCATAAACAAATAGGCTGGTCTGGTCAACAAAAGTTGTCCTGGAGTTTAAATGCTTTTATGAATATCTATGTCTTACAATGACCAACATCACTGATTATTAATCAGATTATTAAATAAGTGATTGATTCTAGTACATAATCAACACCACTATAGACCCCTTCTCTCCATGTGGCCCCTTTCTTAAAGGGACACTGAACCCAATTTTTTTCTTTCGTGATTCAGATAGAGCAAGCAACTTTAAAGGGACAGTATACTGTAAAATAGTTTTTCCCTTAATGTGTTTACAATTGCTTTTTTTACCAACTGCAGAGTAAAAAATGTATGAAAATTAGCTTTTTAAGGCTTATTTGTGTATATTAAAGCTCTGATTTTGTGTTTTGAAGCTACAACCTAATAAAATGGGTTGAGCTTGTAGATATAATCCAATCTCATTACTGTATCACATTGTGCACATATACCTGCTTCTTTATCTTATATCTGTCCTTAAAACAATCACCAATACTTTGAGAGAACAATGGAAAATCAACATTTTATTACCTTATCTCTGCTATATCACACTGGGAGTGTAATTTCTTCTGCTGGCTGTGTTTACAAAGCTTATCTATAGCTGGTACGCGCGGCCACAAACTTTCAGAATAGGTGGGGATACCACATGCTAAATCAACAATTTCAAATGCCAATATAAGGGTAAAGGAGCTACTTGTAAACAATTTAATACACTCCAGCAAGTAAAGTGGATCATTGGGAACAAATTAAAGGGGAGACATTTTTTGAGTAAACTGTCCCTTTAAGCAACTTTCTAATTTACTCCTGTTATCAGTATTCTTTGTTCTCTTGCTATCTTTATTTAAAAAGAAGGCATATAAGCTATTTTTTGGTTCAGTTCCCTGGACAGTACTTGTTTATTGGTCAGTTAAATTAATCCACCAATCAGCAAGAACAACCTAGGTTGTTCACCAAAAATGGGCCGGCATCTAAACTTACATTACTGCTTTTCAAATAAAGATACCAAGAGAATGAAGAACATTTGATAATAGGAGTAAATTAGAAAGTTGCTTAAAATTGCATGCTCTATCTGAATCACAAAAGAAAAAAATTGGGTTCAATGTCCCTTTAAGGCCTCTGAGAAGTTTTCAAATGCTGCAAGCTCCCTGGGCTGCCACTTGACAACCACTGTATTGTACCTCTGGGACCTGTCTAGAGGATAAACAAAATGACCTTTGAAGACTCGAGTGCTGTATAAGACTTTTAAAGTGAAAAGGATCACCCAAAAAAACAATTATTTTGTTGATCTTGTGTAAAAATGGCTAGAAATGTTTTTAAGAATGTGAAAAAATTCTGGATTTCTGCATTTCTTACTGAAATGATCTGTGGCATTCTGTTCATATATCTGTGCAGCCATTTTCAGCATTTATTTCACTAATGAATGCTGGAAAACAAATGATATTAAAAGGGATGTTCTAGTCAAAACTGAAACGCACAACAATGCATTTCAATTTGGATTAGAAGTATTTTTTTACATTAAACTTGTGTAAGTTAAAATGCTTTTATTAAAGGCTATCAATGTTTCAGCAAAAGCTTCAACTTTACATGTGAGCTGTGGAACAAATAGGTCTGGAAATGTTTTAAACGCATAGTTAAAGTCAACTCCAGAGCAGCAATGAACAACTGGGAACTAGCTGAAAACATCTGGTGAGCGACTTACAAGATGCATATGGGTGTAGCCACCAAGCAACAGCATATCTCTATTGGAGTTTCCAAGCATATATAACAATGAAAAACAACAAATTTACATACATTATGATCAAATCACATTGATTGGCTGTATCACAAGCCATAGTATAAAACTGCAATAGTAAAAGATGATGTCAATCATATTCAGATTAAGAAAATAAAATTACAACAGAAAAGCTGTAAGTATGTGATATTAACAACCTACTTACAGCAGAATTGAAAGGCCACTTCTCTCTGCTAATCCTCCTTTATCTCTCTGCAGCCTTTGATACTGTTGACCAATCCTTCGGCATTTGCAACACAGCCCTCTTGTGGTTCTCTTCCTACCTATCTAACCATACCTTTAGTGTAGCCTTAACGGTAGCCCCTTTATCATGTTCTGTTGGGGTACAGAAAGGCTCTGTCCTTGGTCCCCTTCTCTTCTCAATCTATACATCATCATTAGGTTCCTTAAAGGGACAGTATACACTCATTTTCATATAACCTCATGTAATAGACACCACTATAAAGAATAATATGCACAGATACTGATATAAAAATCCAGTATAAAACTGTTTAAAAACTTACTTAGAAGCTGTCAGTTTGGCTCTGTTGAAAAGGTAACTGAAAAGCCCACTGCAAGTGGCAAATAAGACACTCCCCCCCTCCCCCTTCTTTTGCATATGAAAAGACCCTTTACACAAACAGGAGCAAGCTGGAGTAGGTAGTCGAGCGTATTCACATAAAACTTTGGGGCTTGGTTAGGAGTCTGAAAATCAGAGCAATGTTATTTAAAAATAAGCAAAACTATACATTCATTTAAAAAAAAAACTTTATGGGCTATATAAATAGATTATCTACAAAACATTAATGCAAAGAAAAAATGAGTGTATAATGTCCCTTTAATAAAGTCCCAGGGGTTTGAATATCACTTGTATGCTGATGACACCCAAATCTATCTCTGCAACAGATTGGCCCCTATCTTGTGGAACTCTCTGCCTCGCTCCACAAGACTCTCCCCTAGTTTTGAAAGATTCAAGTGCTCCCTAAAGACTCTTCTGTTCAGGGAGGCATACAACCTACACTAACCTTTTATAACCCCAGTTCCTCTCCTCCTTTGTTATCCCCTTAAACCCCCTTAGCATGTAAGCCTATGAGCCCAGCTGTTTGCAGATCACCTTCATATGATCTGGCTACAACAGTGCAACTCTCAGCAGGGCCCTCTATCCCTATAAATGTTGTTACCTTGCATATAATGCCTATGTTTATAGCGCTACGGAATCTGTTGGTGCTCTACAAATAACTGATAATAAAATATATGTATAGAGGAAGCTCATCTATTTATAACTATTGATATACATACTTAAATAAAAACAAGAACCAAATGTTCAACATTTAAATATAGCAGTTGGGTTGTTAATCACATAAAATACAGAATCAAACTGTAAATCAGTACAGACTGAAGTCATGTTTTAGACAAATACAGCTGCAATAGGCGTACAGTGATCAACCTCAGCAGTAAATATCTATAGTGGAACCAAGCGGGTAACAAAGATATACAACCACTATCAAAGCAATAGGGGTAGATTTATTGTGTCGGGCAGACACACACACACACCTTAAATGAGATGACCAATGAATATGCTACAATCAATGTGACACACAAATAGTTACTACCATATTGTAACCTAGGTTTCCCAAGGTTTTAAAGCCTGTTATCTCAATAATGAGTTACTAGAATACAAAATTTCACAGTCCTTAATGTTTCTTTAAAATAAATATTATACCAGAAGTTTGTAAATGTATTTTAAACGTGAGAGAACAACCAACAATGTTTAGAGGATAGGGTATGATTGTTTTCAGGGATGTACATAACAGAACAATCCAGTAAATATTAGTCACAAAGAGCCGCATAAAGCTCTTCAACTCTGCTTGATTAAAACAAAACACAAAAGGTTATCAAACATACTTATTATAAGTCAACCATAAATAGAAAAATAAGTAAATAAAACAACCCATCTGGCTAATATGTTAAAGAAATGGCTGACTGAGCTGATTTATACACTCCCTAGCTCAGTCACGCTCCTTTCCTTGTACAATTTATTCATGGCTCTACCCCCATAAAAGTTGAATTTTAAAGATCAAAGCCATCATTTGAAATCAGATGAAAGGCAAATCAAAAATTGTGTGAAATGTGCAACGCCATGCGATGTGTTTAAATGGGGATATTCCAAAGTGGGCTTTTAATAGCCGGGGAGTAACTTTTTTATTGTATAGCAAAACAGCTAGAGTTCTGCAGGCGCTGACAGATGCGCTATAAGTAATGGGCTCTTTCAGCAAATCATAATGAGATGTAGCAATTTGTTTATGTGGATATATAATTTTCCTAACACACCCTTATTCAAATGAGTTGTATGCAAATGTAACTACAAGCTGTACTGCCAAAGAAAGTTTATTTTTAGCATTATGCTGGGGAATTTGAATGAAGTATAGACATATGCAAACAGAACAGCACTGCAGTTCTCTCATCTCCTCACCAATATCTTGCAAAGTTTTTACACATCCACTAAAATCCCCCGTTAACAGCACAGGGTGAGTGAATGTTAAGGAGGTGTGCAAATATATCCTTACAGGAACTCTAAAAATGTCTGACATACACATGAAAGAGCACCAGGTAATCAAGATAAACTATATACACAAAGTGCATGTTTGTGTAGTTCTGGTGTCTGGGTAAGAAGCTCATTGGCTGAGAAGTACAACTCCCACATCTATATTGATGGACAATAAAATGTCCCCAAAAAAAAAATATTCTTTTCAGTTTAGAAATATCAGTTAAATTGTTTGTCCTCTTGTAACTTAAAGGGACAGTCAAGGCCAAAAAAAACTTTTATTTTTCAAATAGGACATGTAATTTTAAACAACTTTCCAATTTACTTTTATCAACAATTTTGCTTTGTTCTCTTGGTATTCTAGTTGAGAGCAAACCTAGGAAGGCTCATATGATAATTTCTAAGCCCTTGAAGGCCGCCTCTAATCACATGCTTTTGTATTTGCTTTTCACAACAGGGGAGAGTAGTTCAGGTAAACCCTATAGATAACATTGTAATCATGCCCGTGGGTTGTGGCAGACACTGCACTAATTGGCTAAAATGCAAGTCAATAGATAATAACTAAAAGTCATGTGATTAGGGGCGGTCAGAAGGTGCTTAGATACAAGATAGTCACAGCAGTAAAAAGTGTATTAATATAAAAGTGTTGGTTATGCAAAACTGGGGAATGGGTAATAAAGGGATTATCTATCTTTTTAAACAACAAAAATTCTGGTGTCGACTGTCCCTTTAATAATGAAGGATTTTCCAGTTCTAGGAACTTAAAAGAGCACCGAGCACATGGCAGGTGTCACAAGTCTAATGCTGCTACGTGTCTGTCCTTAATTGGCTTCATCAGAGATGATAAGATAAGAACTGCAACACACAGCATGTTTTGCTAACAAACTGAACATGGCTAGCCGTGTCTACTCCTAATTAGCACAAGATGGCTTCTACAAACAAGGCATGTGGTAGGTGGAGTCTGGCTCTTGAAAAACAAATGCTGCAAAAGAGGTGTTAATCCATTCAAAAAAATGTCCAGTTACAAGGAGTGTACTGTCCCTTTAACTAAAATTGACCTCAGGTAGGTACTGAGAGGGTAGTAATATTTATTTTGCACTTATGTGGAAGCTTTGTTAATAAAGTGTAAAATATCTGTGGGAGGAACAGAGCTAGTCTTGTTCTGGGCATAAAGCCTTGGCATGGCTGAGAGTCGGGGGGGGGGGGGGGCACAGTATCGGTTTTGTTTTTTTCCTTAAAGTTTTGAAGGTTGGAAAGTCAGGGCAGATCTGCTCAGTTTGTGCTTGCAATAAAATGTGCTTTATTTGCAAAAGGAGAGTGCAAATAATGTATGCTACGGTGGTCAGACGAATATATGTACACACAGAGGTCATCCTGGTGTATTGCCTTAAACTACATTTATAAAACAGCCTGCATAGTTTATTCCATATAGACAGTTCCTATCTTGCCAACATGACATGCCGTGCCAGGTGATGAGCTAAATGGAGTGCCCCCCTTGTGTGTGTTTTAAATTTATAGACAAACATTTATGCAGTTAGCTAAAGATGACATATGATGCAACATGTCAGTTATAAAACAAAATATATCATTCTTATAAAAGTCAGCACAGGAACATGGTGTTAGGTATAATATCTCAACAATATGGAGCCAGAAGCACAATTTTAGAAGCCACGACTCAATTGTTCCTAATACCTGTCTAGTCTTGACAATACTATGGTTTCAATTTCATTCAAATGTTTCCTGTGCTTTATATGTTTATTTGTGCTCTCAAAGCTATCTGACAGACTGTTCTGTAATAGGTACAGCTCAGTCTCCTATATAGCAAAAAAATGATTCTAGGTAAAGGTTACAGATATGTATGTAATGCTGACGTTTAATCTGTTAACTCTGCCTTTGTTGAAGAGTTGCATGACGCCACTTGAAATCTGATAAGATTATAAAAAGTATTATACTTGATTTACGCAGGAGACATACACTAATAGCTCCAAATACCTCAAAAACATACAAGAAGGTGTTACAACCAACAGGCTCACAAAAGCAGCATAACCTACTCTGGCTTCATGTAAGAACAATGAATCTTACAAGTAAACTGTCAGCAAGTTATTAGCAAACCAAAGATAAATCAAACAATGACACAAATGTGTGCTCAGGATCCTATGGATGACAGTTATTCAGAGAGCACTATACAGCTTCTGATCACAGTACAGTTATACAGAGAGCACTATACAGCTTCTGATCACAGTACAGTTATACAGAGAGCACTATACAGCTTCTGATCACAGTACAGTTATACAGAGAGCACTATACAGCTTCTGATCACAGTACAGTTATACAGAGAGCACTATACAGCTTCTGATCACAGTACAGTTATACAGAGAGCACTATACAGCTTCTGATCACAGTACAGTTATACAGACAGCACTATACAGCTTCTGATCACAGTACAGTTATACAGACAGCACTATACAGCTTCTGATCACAGTACAGTTATACAGATAGCACTATACAGCTTCTGATCACAGTACAGTTATACAGACAGCACTATACAGCTTCTGATCACAGTACAGTTATACAGAGAGCACTATACAGCTTCTGATCACAGTACAGTTATACAGAGAGCACTATACAGCTTCTGATCACAGTACAGTTATACAGACAGCACTATACAGCTTCTGATCACAGTACAGTTATACAGACAGCACTATACAGCTTCTGATCACAGTACAGTTATACAGATAGCACTATACAGCTTCTGATCACAGTACAGTTATACAGACAGCACTATACACCTTCTGATCACAGTACAGTTATACAGACAGCACTATACAGCAACTGATCACAGTACATTTATACAGACAGCACTATACACCTTCTGATCACAGTACAGTTATACAGACAGCACTATACACCTTCTGATCAAAGTACAGTTATACAGACAGAACTATACACCTTCTGATCACAGTACAGTTATACAGACAGCACTATACACCGCCTGATCACAGTACAGTTTTATAGACAGCACTATACTCCTTCTGATCGCCGTACAGTTATACAGACAGCACTATACACCTTCTAATCCCCGTACAGTTATACAGAGAGCACTACACACCTTCTGATCACGTACAATTATACAGACAGCACTATACAGCTTCTGATCACAGTACAGTTATACAGACAGCACTATACACCTTCTGATCACCAAACAGTTATACAGACAGCACTATAGCACTATACAGCTTCTGATCACCGTACAGTTATACAGTCAGCACTATACACCTTCTGATCACAGTACAGTTTTATAGACAGCACTATACTCCTTCTGATCGCCGTACAGTTATACAGACAGCACTATACACCTTCTGATCCCCGTACAGTTATACAGAGAGCACTACACACCTTCTGATCACAGTACAGTTATACAGAGAGCACTACACACCTTCTGATCACGTACAGTTATACAGACAGTACTATACACCTTCTGATCCCCGTACAGTTATACAGACAGCACTATACAGCTTCTGATCACCGTTCAGTTATACAGACAGCACTACACACCTTCTGATCACGTACAGTTATACAGACAGCACTATACACTTTCTGATGACCGTGCAGTTATACAGACAGTACTATACACCTTATGTTCCCTGTACAGTTATACAGACAGCACCATACACCTTCTAATCACCATGCAGTTATACAGCCAGCACTATACACCATCTGATCCCTGTACAGTTATACAGAACGCACTATACACCTTTTGATCACAGTACAGTTATACAGACAGCACCATACACCACCTAATCACAGTACAGTTTTACAGACAGCATTATACACCTTCTGATCACAGTGCAGTTATACAGAGAGCACTACACACCACAGCACTATACACCTTCTGATCCCCGTATAGTTATACAGACAGCACTAAACACCTTCTGATGACCGTGCAGTTATACAGACAGCACTATACATCTTCTGATTCCCGTACAGTTATACAGACAGCACTAAACACCTTCTGATCCGCGTACAGCTATACAGACAGCACTAAACACCTTCTGATCACCATGCAGTTATACAGAACGCACTATACACCTTCTGATCCCGGTACAGTTATACAGACAGCACTATACACCTTCTGATCACAGTACTGTACAGTTATACAGACAGCACCATACACCTTATGATCGCCGTACAGTTATACAGACAGTACTATACAGCTTCTGATCACCATACAGTTATACAGACAGCACTATACACCTTCTGATCACCATACAGTTATACAGACAGCACTATACACCTTCTGATCCCCGTACAGTTATACAGACAGCACTATACACCTTCTGATCCCCATCAAGTTATACAGACATCATTATACACCTGATCCCCGTACAGTTATACAGACAGTACTATACACCTTCTGATCACCATGCAGTTATACAGACAGCCCCATACACCTTCTGATCCCCGTACAGTTATAGAGACAGTCACAGCACTATACACCTTCTGATCCCCGTACAATTATACAGACAGCACTATACATCTTCTGATCCCCGTTCCCGTACAATTATACAGACAATAATATACACCTTCTGATCCCCATAGAGTTATACAGGCAGTACTATACACTTTCTGATCCCCGTACAGTTATAGAGAACCAGAGGCGTAACTAGAAACCACAGGGCCCAGGTGCAAGAATCTAAGAAGGGGCCCCCCCACCACCCCTCCCCTTCCAAAAAAAGGTGAATTTAATACATTTTTTTTTTTTTTTTTACATTTAACACATAAAAAAATGTGAATCAGATTACATGTCTGCAAAAGGAGGTACCCTGTGCCCACAGTCTGTGAGATGGTCTGACCCACTATTACTGTATATAGTGACACTGTTTATCCCACCAGTATTGTATATAGTGAGTTAGTGACACAGTCTATAATCTGCCGGTGAGATGGCTGGCCTGACCCTACCCGCCCAGTACTTTATAAAGTGACCACAGTAGTCAGTGACATGGTCCAGCCCCCTTACTGTATATAGTGGTACTGTATAGTGACACTGTTTACCCCCTGCCCCCCATGCTGTAGTAACAAGGTCTGTAATTTGCTGGTTCCACAAACATACACAAACACACATACATGCATAAATACACACACAGTCACATACATACACACACATACCATACACACACACACACATAAACACCAATGGGTAAAACAGAAACACTAACCCCTGTAGTCATGTCACACTCACATGATATCAGTGCAGGCAGTGGTAGGTTAAAGTTTTTTATAAATTTTTTTTTTTTTTTTTTAAGCTGGGCCCCCACCCTCAGGGGCCCAGTCGCACCTGCGACCTCTGCGCCCCCTGTAGAGAACACACTATACACCTTCTGATCCCCGTACAGTTATACAGCAAGCCCTATACACCTTTGATCACAGATTAGTTATACAGACAGCACCCTACACCTTCTGATCACCTTACAGTTAGACAGCCAGCACTATATACTTTCTGATCCCAGTACAGTTATACAGACAGCACTAAACACCTTCTGATCCTCGAACAGTTAAACAGACAGCACTATACACCTTGTGATCCCCATACAGTTATACAGACAGCACTATACACCTTGTGATCCCCGTACAGTTTTACAGACAGCACTATACACCTTGTGATCCCCGTACAGTTATACAGCCAGCACTATACACCTTCTGATGACCGTGCAGTTATACAGACAGCACTATACACCTTCTGATCCCTGTACAGTTATACAGCCAGCACTATACACCTTCTGATGACCGTGCAGTTATACAGACAGCACTATACACCTTCTGATCCCCGTACAGTTATACAGACAGCACTATACACCTTCTGATCTCCGTACAGTTATACAGACAGCACTATACACCTTCTAATCCCCGTACAGTTTTACAGACAGCACTATACACCTTGTGATCCCCGTACAGTTATACAGCCAGCACTATACACCTTCTGATGACCGTGCAGTTATACAGACAGCACTATACACCTTCTGATCCCCGTACAGTTATACAGACAGCACTATACACCTTCTGATCTCCGTACAGTTATACAGACAGCACTATACACCTTCTAATCCCCGTACAGTTATACAGAGAGCACTATACACCTTCTGATCCCCGTACAGTTATACAGAAGCACTATACACCTTCTGATCCCCATACAGTTAAACAGACAGCACTATATACCTTCTGATCCCCATACAGTTAAACAGACAGCACTATACACCCTCTGATCACAGTGCAGTTACACAGACAGCACTATACACCTTCTGATCACAGTATAGTTATACAGACAGCACTATACACCTTCTGATCACAGTACAGTTATACAGACAGCACTATACACCTTCTGATCACAGTACAGTTATACAGACAGCACTATACAGCTTCTGATCCCTGTACAGTTATACAGACAGCACTATACAGCTTCTGATCCCTGTACAGTTATACAGACAGCACTATACACCTTCTGATCCCCGTACAGTTATACAGACAGCACTATACACCTTCTGATCCCCGTACAGTTATACAGACAGCACTATACACCTTCTGATCCCCGTACAGTTATACAGACAGCACTATACACCTTCTGATCCCCGTACAGTTATACAGACAGCACTATACACCTTCTGATCCCCGTACAGTTATACAGACAGCACTATACACCTTCTGATCCCCGTACAGTTATACAGACAGCACTATACACCTTCTGATCCCTGTACAGTTATACAGACAGCACTATACACCTTCTGATCCCCGTACAGTTATACAGACAGCACTATACACCTTCTGATCACCTTACAGTTATACAGCCATCACTATACACCTTCTGATCACTGTACAGTTATACAGACAGCACTATACACCTTCTGATGACTGTGCAGTTATACAGAGAGCATTACACACCTTCTGATGACCGTGCAGTTATACAGACAGCACTATACACCTTCTGATGACTGTGCAGTTATACAGACAGCACTATACACCTTCTGATCCCCGTACAGTTATACAGACAGCACTATACACCTTCTGATGACTGTGCAGTTATACAGACAGCACTAAACACCTTCTGATCCCCGTACAGTTAAAACAGACAGCACTATACACCTTCTGATTACCATACAGTTATACAGATAGCACTATACAGCTTCTGATTACCGTACAGTTAAACAGACAGCACCATACACCTTCTGAGCACCGGATGTTTATGGAGACAGCACTTTACAGATTCTGAGCACCGTACAGTTACAAAGAACGCACTATACACATTCTGAGCACCACAAGGTTACACAGACAGCACTATACACATTTTGAGCACCACAAGGTTACTCAGACAGCACTATACATATTCTGACCCCTGGATGTTTACACAGACAGCACTATACACATTCTAAGCACTGGACGGTTACAAAGAGAGCATTATACACATTCTAAGCACCAGACAGTAATGCAGGCAGCACTATACAAACATTCTGAGCACTGGAGGGTTATGGATGCAGCACTATACACATTCTGAGCACCACAAGGTTACACAGAGCACCAGACTGTTACACAGACAGCACTATACACATTCTGAGCACCAGACTGTTACACACACAGCATTATACACATTCTGAGCACCAGACTGTTACACAGACAGCACTATACACATTCTGAGCACCAGACTGTTACACAGACAGCACTATACACATTCTAAGCACTGGACGGTTACAAAGAGAGCATTATACACATTCTAAGCACCAGACAGTAATGCAGGCAGCACTATACAAACATTCTGAGCACTGGAGGGTTATGGATGCAGCACTATACACATTCTGAGCACCACAAGGTTACACAGAGCACCAGACTGTTACACAGACAGCACTATACACATTCTGAGCACCAGACTGTTACACAGACAGCACTATACACATTCTGAGCACCAGACTGTTACACACACAGCATTATACACATTCTGAGCACCAGACTGTTACACAGACAGCACTATACACAGTCTGAGCACCAGACTGTTACACAGACAGCACTATACACATTCTGAGCACCAGACTGTTACACTGACAGCACTATACACATTCTGAGCACCAGACTGTTACACAGACAGCATCTGAGCACCAGACTGTTACACAGACAGCACTATACACATTCTGAGCACCAGACTGTTACACAGACAGCACTATACACATTCTGAGCACCAGACTGTTACACAGACAGCACTATACACATTCTGAGCACCAGACTGTTACACTGACAGCACTATACACATTCTGAGCACCAGACTGTTACACAGACAGCATCTGAGCACCAGACTGTTACACAGACAGCACTATACACATTCTGAGCACCAGACTGTTACACAGACAGCACTATACACATTCTGAGCACCAGACTGTTACACAGACAGCACTATACACATTCTGAGCACCAGACTGTTACACTGACAGCACTATACACATTATGAGCACCAGACTGTTACACAGACAGCACTATACACATTCTGAGCACCAGACTGTTACACAGACAGCACTATACACATTCTGAGCACCAGACTGTTACACTGACAGCACTATACACATTCTGAGCACCAGACTGTTACACTGACAGCACTATACACATTCTGAGCACCAGACTGTTACACAGACAGCACTATACACATTCTGAGCACCAGACTGTTACACTGACAGCACTATACACATTCTGAGCACCAGACTGTTACACTGACAGCACTATACACATTCTGAGCACCAGACTGTTACACAGACAGCACTATACACATTATGAGCACCAGACTGTTACACAGACAGCACTATACACATTCTGAGCACCAGACTGTTACACAGACAGCACTATACACATTCTGAGCACCAGACTGTTACACTGACAGCACTATACACATTCTGAGCACCAGACTGTTACACAGACAGCACTATACACATTCTGAGCACCAGACTGTTACACAGACAGCATTATACACATTCTGAGCACCAGACTGTTACACAGACAGCACTATACACATTCTGAGCACCAGACTGCTACACACACAGCATTATACACATTCTGAGCACCAGACTGTTACACTGACAGCACTATACACATTCTGAGCACCAGACTGTTACACAGACAGCACTATACACATTCTGAGCACCAGACTGTTACACAGACAGCACTATACACATTCTGAGCACCAGACTGTTACACACACAGCACTATACACATTCTAAGCACCAGACTGTTACACACACAGCATTATACACATTCTGAGCACCAGACTGTTACACTGACAGCACTATACACATTCTGAGCACCAGACTGTTACACACACAGCATTATACACATTCTGAGCACCATACTGTTACACAGACAGCATTATACACATTCTGAGCACCAGACTGTTACACACACAGCATTATACACATTCTGAGCACCAGACTGTTACACAGACAGCACTATACACATTCACTTAGATTACAATTTTGCACTAACAAAAGTTGCGTTATTTCACCCTCCATAGCGCTGCCATTACAAGTTTTTGAAAAGCCGCCTTGTGCATGCGATACGGTGGCGATAAGCACCATACCGCACAAAATCCAAGGGCTGCTTTGAGGTGCTCGTGCACGCTTTGCTTTCCCCATAGACATCAATGAGGAGAGAGTGTTAGAAAAAAACCTAACACCTGGTAACGCCTAACGCAACCCCATTATTAACCCCTATTCCGCTGCTACTATAATAAAGTTATTAACCCCTATTCACCCGCACCCTAAACATCGCCCACACTATAATAAAGATATTAAAGGGACACTGTACCCAAAAAATTTCTTCTGTGATTCAGATTGAGCATGAAATGTTAAGCAACTTTCTAATTTACTCCTATTTTTAAATTTTCTTCATTCTCTTGGTATCTTTATTTGAAATGCAAGAATGTAAGTTTAGATGCCGGCCCATTTTTGGTGAACAACCTGGGTTGTCCTTGCTGATTGGTGGATAAATTCATCCACCAATAAAAAAGTGCTGTCCAGAGTACTGAAACCAAATAAAAGCTTAGATGCCTTCTTTTTCAAATAAAGATAGCAAGAGAACGAAGAAAAATTGATAATAGGAGTAAATTAGAAAGTTGCTTAAAATTGCATGCTCTTTCTGAATTACAAAGAAAAAAAAATTGGGTTCAGTGTCCCTTTAACCCCTATTCTGCCGCTCCCCGACATCGCCGTCACTAAATACAGTCATTAACCCCTAAACCTCTGGTCTCCCACATCACTGCCACTAAAAAAAACCTATTAACCCCTAAACCGCCAGCCCCCCAAATTGCAAAAAAATAAATTAAACTAACCCCTAATCCTAACAACCCCCTAACTTTATCTTAAAATTACAATATCCCTATTTTAAAATAAATAAAAACTTACCTGTGAAATAAAAAAAAACTAAGTTTAAACTATATATTAAACTAACATTACTATTATACTAAAATTAAAATAATTACAAATTAAATAAACTAAATTATACTTTGAAAAAAAATAATCTACAATTACAAAAAAATAAAAAATACTAAATAACAATGTCCCTTGCATTCCTATTGGTGGATTAGATTTTTGAAATTCAAATCAGCCAATAGCATGAGAGCTACTGAAATCCTATTGGCTGTTCAAATCAGCCCATAGAATGAGAGCTACTGAAATTCTAATGGCTGATTTGAATAGCCAATAGAATTTCAGTAGCTCTCATTCTATGGGCTGATTTAAACAGCCAATAGGATTTCAGTAGCTCTCATCCTATTGGCTGATTTGAATTTCAAAAATCAAATCAGCCAATAGGAATGCAAGGGATGCCATTTTGAAATGGCTCCCTTGCATTGAAGATTCAGTGTACAGCCGCGATCGTATGAAGAGGACACTCCACGCCAGATGTCTTGATAGATGGACCTGCTCCGCGCCGCCAGGACGAAGATAGAAGATGTTGTCTGGATGAAGATAGAAGACGCCGCCTGGATGGATGAAGACCTCGCCGCCTGGATGTCCGGACTTTAAAAACTAGATTAGGGTTTGGGCTATCTTAAAAGAGCTAAATGTCCTTTTCAGGGCAATGCCCATACAAAAGCTCTTTTAAGGGCAATGCCCAAACAAATGCCCTTTTCAAGGCAATGGGTAGCTTAGGTTTTTGTTAGAGTTAAGTTTTTATTTTTGGGGGGTTGGTTGGGTGGTGGGTTTTACTGTTGGGGGGGTTCTTTGTATTTTTTTACAGGGAAATTAGCTGATTTCTTTAGGGCAATGCCCTGCAAAAGAACATTTTTTATGTGTAATTTAGTTTATTTAATTTGTAGTTATTTTTATTTTAGTATAATAGTAATGTTAGTTTAATATATAGTTTTTTTTATTTCACAGGTAAGTTTATTTATTTTAAGATAGGGATATTGTAATTTTAATATAAAGTTAGGGGGTTGTTAGGTTTAGGGGTTAATAGTTTAATTTAGTTTTCTGCAATGTGGGGGCTGGCGGTTTAGGGGTTAATAGGTTTATTTAGTGGTGGTGACGTGGGAGGCCAGAGGTTTAGAGGTTAATAACTTTATTTAATGGTGGCGATGTCGGGGAGCGGCGAAATAGGGGTTAATATCTTTATTATAGTGTGGGCGATGTTGGGGTGCGGGGGAATAGGGGTTAATTACTTTATTATAGTGGCGGCAATGTCGGGGAGCAGCGGAATAGGGGTTAATAAATTTTAATAGTGGTGGTGGCGATGTCGGTAACGGCAGATTAGGGGTTAATAGGTTTAATATAGTGTTTGTGATGCGGGAGGGCCTTGGTTTAGGGGTTAATAGGTAGTTTATGAGTGTTAGTGTACTTTGTAACATTTTAGTTATGAGTTTTATGTAACAGTTTTGTTGCTCAAAACTGATAACTACTGGTCTCAGATTGCGGAACGGATCGTGTCCGTATAGGCTGGAAAGCAAGCATTTTAGCCTCACCGCACAACCTGTAATACCGGCGCTATGGAAATCCCACGCAAAAACGTCACTTTTTTGAGTGCAGGACTGACGTTGCGTTACAGGCTAAAATGCTTGCGGTACAGTATACCGTCAAGACTCGTAATGGCTGCGTTCCGGTTTTTACGCTGAATTGGCCATTTTTTTCAGCGTTAAAACCCGAGTGCAAAACTCCTAATCCTAATTCTGAGTACCGGACGGCTATGCAGGCAGCACTATACACATTCTGAGCACTGGACGGTTATGGATACAGCACTATACACATTTTGAGCACCAGACTGTTACACAGACAACACTATACACATTCCGAGTACCGGAGGATTATGCAGGCAGCACTATAGACAATCTGAGCATCAGACGGTTACAAAGAGAGCATTATACAAATTCTGAGCACCGGACACTTTGCAGGCAGCACTATACACATTCTGAGCACTGGACGGTTATGGATACGGCACTATACACATTCTGAGCACTGGACGGTTATGGATACAGCACTATACACATTCTGAGCACCAGATAGTAACACAGGCAGCACAATACACATTCTGAGCACTGGACGGTTATGGATACTGCACTATACACATTCTGAGCACCATATATATAGTTACACATTTTGAGTACTGGACGGTTATGCAGGCAGCACTATACACATTTTGAGTACCGGACGGTTATGCATGCAACACTATAGACATTCTGAGTACCAGACGGTTATGCATGCAACACTATAGACATTCTGAGTACCGGACGGTTATGCAGGTAGCACTATACACATTCTAATCACCACAAGGTAACACAGACAGCACTATACACATTATAATCACACAAGGTTGCGCAGACAGCAATATAAAAATTTTGAGCACCAGATGGTTATGTGGACAGCACTAGGTTAAAAAACAAAACACTATACAGGTTCTGAGCAACAAAGTTAAAAGGACATTAAACACTAAAAAAAAATGCTGGATAGAATAGTGTATTTAAAGCAAAGATTAGCCTGGGAATACTATATATATTAGAAACCATCACCATGCAGTTACATTGCTTTTCTTCTCTTCTAAGGGCCAATCAATGACAGCTAAAAATTGATCATTAAAATGTGGAACCAATGATGGTGTGGAATAAAGCAGTGTTAAAGGGACATAAAACCCAAACATTTTCTATCATGATTTAGAGTAAGCATGTGATTTTAAACAACTTTCCAATGTACTTATAATATCTGATTTGTTTTGTTCTATTGATTTCCTTTGTTGAAAGGGATAGATAGGTAGTCTCAAGAGGTGCTGATTTGTGCTTGCACATCTATGCTTCATCTTATTGGCTAACCAAGCGCATTCAGCTAGCTCCAAGTATTGTATTGGTGCTTCTTCGACAAAGGATAAGAAGCGACTGAAGCAAATTAGATAATGGAACTAAACTGGAAAGTTGTTTAACATTGTATTCTCCATCTGAATCATAAAAGAAAAAAAATGTGGTGTTATGTCCCTTTAAAGGGGCAGTCTACACCAGAATTTTATTTTTTTTAAAAGATAGATAATCCCTTTATTACCCATTCCCTAGTTTTGCATAACCAGCACAGTTATATAAATACACTTTTTGTGATTTTTTGTGATTATCTTGTATCTAAGCCTCTGCAAACTGCCCCCTTATTTCAGTTCTTTTGACAGACATCCATTTTAGCCAATCAGAGGTGGTTCACTGGAACTCCACGTGCGTGAGCACAAGGTTATCTATATGACACACATGAACTAACACCCTCTAGTGGTGAAAAACTGTCAAAATGCCCTGAGAGAAGAGGAGGCCTTCAAGGGCTTAGAAATTAGCATATGAACCTCTTAGGTTTAGCTTTCAACTAAGAATACCAAGAGAACAAATCAAAATTGGTGATAAAAGTAAATTGAAAAATTGTTTAAACTTACATTCTCTATCTGAATCATGAAAGTTTATTTTGGACTAGACTGTCCTTTTTCAGTCTAGAGTCTTCACTTCAACTCTTTTCTACCTACTCATTTTATTTATGCATGAAACGCATTGTGCTGAATTTGTAATTGCTTACTGTTATAGAAACAAAATGGTGTTTTTCTCCATTTCTGCTTATTTTAGAAATCTTACCTAATACGATTAGAGAACCACAGGTTTGACTATGGAGTTTAGAAAATAAAACTTTTATTTAAAAGGTGATTAATTTATACATTTTACAAAATATGCCCTTTTTTACACTTTATTTGTATAATTCTAATTCATCATTATATAAATCTAAAATAATCATATATTTATTTGCTGGGTCTTAAAAGAGCAAAAAACTAAAAACTATAAACTTTGTGTGAGTTTCTCAATGAAAAATTACTTCTAGTATTGCTTAAATGTGATGATCATCTAAAAGCTCAAAACTGACTCAGCACAGGGGTTTAAAATGGCTTGGCAGTGAAAGAGTTAAAGGGACAGTCTAGTCAAAATTTAAATTTCATGATTTAGAAAGGGCAAACAATTTTAAACAACTTTCCAATTTATTTTTTTAAACAAATTTGCTTAGTTTTTTTTAATATTCTTTGTTGAAAGCTAAAGCTAGGTAGGCTCATATACTAATTTCTAAGTCCTTGAAGGCTGCCTACCCTATACAGCAAAACCCTACAGTGAATGCTGTACAGATATAAGGTGAAGCCTCTAAACCTCAGATTTGGTAAGGTGAGAATGAATGAATGAATGAAGATAAGTGCACTTGTGTGAAAAAATATACTGTCTAGAATAAAAAAATAACAGACCTAAAAAAATGAGAAACAAACACATGGCTGACCTAAAATAATAAGCCCAAACATTTTCCAAAAGGCAAAACATCTTTTGTGAGTGAAAAACCATGAATATTGTAACCTGAAAAGGGAACTAGTGACCACTACCAATAAGCCGGTGATTAGCAAAGCCGTCAACAGGAAGAGTATCACATGCTTGGACAAGGGAAGTTTGCAATAACCAAATATTAAATTGCATTAACTTCCCTCTCACCAAAAGACCAGAACTTTGTATTTGACTGCAGATTAGCAGATGGCCAATTCTCTTATCAGTCAAAAAAATAAAATATTTTTAGAAATGCAATTATTAATATTTGCGTTTGGCTTGGTATTTTTAACATTATGGAGACAGCGTTCCCAATAACTAAATAAACTTCCAGGCAAAATGTCTAAAGAATCAAAATGTCCTATAAAATTTCTTGCTCCAGCTAAACCCTGCATAATGTGCCAAAAAATGTGTTATCTTAACAAAAACCTCCCTTAGATTTACCAGGGTAATACTGCACAGCACTTGCAGTTTTTTTATTTTAATTCTTAAAGGGACATCAAACACTAAATAAATGTTAAAGGGATAGTATAGTCAAAATGTAACTCATGATTCAGATTAGGGTTGCCAGGTGTCTGCCACAAAAATACCAGACAGATAAACAGGAGAGGGGGGGGGGGGGCGAGAAAATGGGATAATATATACACTCTTGCTATGCACCGAGTACCTCATGGTGAAGGGTTAACCTGACTGGCTCCTACAATCTGGCAGGCTGTAAATCTCACTCCCAGTCCCTTGCAAGTTTCCTAGGCAGAGAGCACCTGCGCTCAACTACAGCATTACATGACTGACATCTAATGTCATCCAGCAGGGTGTGCTCAGCTACTCCAGACATATGAATGTCCGGTATTTTTCTAAATATAATACCGGACAGCAAATGGAAATACCGGACACCTAGCAACCCTAATTCAGATAGAGCATGTAATTGTATACAATTTTCTAATTTACTCCTACTATTAATTTTTCTTCATTCTCTTTCTATCTTTATTTTAAAAAGAAGGAATTTAAAGGGACACTCAATCAAAATTAAACTTTCATTATTCAGATAGAGCATGTCATTTTAAACAACTTTCCAATTTACTTCCATTAACTAAATGTGCACAGTCTTTTTATATTTAAACTTTTTGAATCACCAGCTCCTACTGAGCATGTGCAGAATAAATGTGTAAGCATTTGTGAATGGCTGATGGCTTTCACATGGTACGTGTATGCATTTGTGATTGGCTGATGGCTGTCACATGGTACAGGGGGAGTGGAAAAAGACATAACTTTTAAAATTGTCAGAAAAAAATCTACTACTCATTTGAAGTTCAGACTAAGTGCTATTGCATTGTCTCGTTATCTTGTATTTGTTGATTATGCAAATCTACTGTGTTGACTGGTCCTTTAAGCTTAGAAGCTTGCCCATTTTTGGTTCAACACCTATGTAGCTCTTGCCGATTGGTGTCTAAATGTAGCCATCCAATCATCAAGCACTACCCAGGTGCTAAACCAAAAATGGTCCGGCTCCTATGTTTACATTCCTGCTTTTTAAAATAAAGATACCAAGAGAATGAAGAAAAATTAATAGGAGTAAATTAGAAAGTTGCTTAAAACTGCTGCTCTATCAGAATGAAAGTTTATTTTTAACTAGACTACTCCTTTAAACAAAATAATGTTTAAAAAGAAATGAGTATCCTGTGAATAATATGCAGATGTATTTAAAAAATAAATCATATTAGGAGTTTTAAATATTTAAAAAATAAAAGTGTAAAGTTTTAGTGTCCATACACTAATGGTCACTGTCATGTTATAAATGTCCTTCTCTGCTGAGGCCAATAGGGAGAGTTTTAAATGAGCCACTAGACTGTGCGACCAAGTGTACAATTACGGTAATACAAACATTAATTGCATAATACATAATATTGCAACAATTGTGTTTGCTATATGTTAGTGTTTTATGTCCCATTAAAGACTGGTCACGGGTAAGGTTTTAAACCTCTGAACCAGAACCATTTAATAACCCCAGTGATGACTTCAGAACAAATGGGGCTACTTGGTTGGCACTAGGAATCTGTAGAAAGTGGTCAAATTCAGAAATAAGAAAGGTAAAAAGTAAATGTATAATAAAATGTTGCCCTAATATACTTAAAGGGACAGTCTACTCCAGAATTGTTACTGTTTAAAAAGATAGCTAATCCCTTTATTACCCATTCCCCAGTTTTGCATAACACAGTTATATTAATACACTTTTTACCTCTGTGATTACCTTGTATCTAAGCCTCTGCAGATCTTTGGACAGATTGCATTTTAGCCAGTGCTGAATCATAAATAACTCCACAAGAGTGAGCACAATGTTATCTATATGGCACACATAAACAAGTGATGTGTAGCTGTGAAAAACTGTCAAAATGCACTGAGATAAGAGACAACCTTCAAAAGCTTAGAAATTATTAGAAATTAGCATATGAGCCTACCTAGGTTTAGCTTTCAACAAAGAATACCAAGACAACAAAGTAAATTTGATTATAAAAGTAAATTGTAAAGTTGTTTAAAATTGCATGCCCTATCTGAATCATGAAAGTTTAAAGGGACAGTATACACCAATTTTCATGTAGCTGCCTGTAATAAACACTACTTTAAAGAAGAATATGCAGAGATAATGATACAAAAATCCAGTCTATAACCCTTTAAAAACTTACATAGAAGCTCACAGTTCAGCTCTGTTGATGAGGTTAGGCTGGGGAACCCACTGAAAGGGGCTGGGAAAAGACCCATTACACAACATGGACTCTGTAGACATCAGTATACATTTAAAACTTTGGTGCTTGGTTAGAAGTCTGAAAATCAGCACAATGTTACTTAAAAGTAAGCAAAACTATAAACACCCCTCAGATGGGCTATATAAATGGATCATCTTTTAAAACATATATGCAAAGAAAAAACAAATTATGCTTACCTGATAATTTAATTTCCTTCTGTATAAGGAGAGCCCATGGCTTCATTCCTTACTGTTGGGGAAATACTGAACCTGGCCGTCAGGAGGAGGCAAAGACACCCCAGGCAAAGGCTTAAATACCTCTCCCACTTCCCCTATCCCCCAGTCATTCTGCCGAGGGAACAAGGAACAGTAGGAGAAATATCAGGGTATAAAAGGTGCCAGAAGAAAAACATAATTTAGGGGGCCGTCCATTGGAGAACACAGGCGGGGGCCGTGGACTCTCCTTATACAGAAGGAAATGAAATTATCTGGTAAGCATAATTTATGTTTATGCTTAATTCCTTACTGTTGGGAAATCTATACCCAAGCTCTAGAGGACACTGAATGATAATGGGAGGGACAAAAAGAGAGGCGGACCCTAATCTGAGGGCACCACAGCCTGTAAAAACTTTCTCCTGAATGCTGCTTCAGCTGAAGCAAAAACATCAAACTTGTAAAATTTTGAAAAAGTATGTAAGGAGGACAAGGTGGCCGCCTTACAAATCTGATCCATAGAGGCCTCATTCTTAAAGGCCCAAGAGGAAGCCACTGCTCTAGTAGAATGAGCGATTATTCTCTGAGGAGGCTTATGTCCCGCTGTCTCATAAGCTAAGCGGATAACACTCCTTAACCAAAAAGACAAGGAAGTCGCAGAGGCCTTCTGCCCCTTACGCTTCCCTTAATAGGTAACAAACAAGTAAGGATTTTGTCTAAAATCCTTAGTAGCCTGAAGATAGAACTTCAAGGCTCGAACCACTTCCAAATTATGAAGCAAACGTTCCCTTCAAAGAAGAAGGATTAGAACACAAGGAAGCAACCACAATCTCTTGATTGATGTTGCGGTCACCAAAGATAGATGCGACTAGTAACCGGCTTACGAGCTTGAATGAGAGAATCAATAACTTTCTCAGAAAACCCTCTCTTGGCAAGGACTAAGCGTTCAATCTCCACACAGTCAGCCTCAGAAATTCTAGATTTTGATGAACAAAAGGACCTTGTTCCAGCAGATCCCTGCGACAAGGTAACCTCCATGGAGGAGAAGATGACATCCTCACTAGATCCACGAACCACATCCTCTGCGGCCCCGATGGAGCAATCAGTATTACCAACGCCTGCTCCTGCTTGATGCGGGCCACTACCCGAGGAAGGAGCGGTAATAGCGGAAAAGGGTAGATTAGACTGAACCTCCAAAGCACTCCATTGAGACGAGACGCCATAAGATCTATTTCCAGAGTCCCCCACATGTTGCATATTTCTGCAAACACTTCGGGTTGGAGAGACCATTCCCCTGGATGAAAAGATTGTCTGCTGAGAAAATCCGCTTCCCATTTGTCCACACCCATAATGTGGATTGCTGACAGCGAACAGTTGTGGGCCTCCGCCCACTCCAGAATCTGAGATACTTCCCTCATTGCTAGGGAGCTTCTCGTTCCCCCCTGATGGTTGATGTAAGCCACCGAAGTTATATTGGCTGATTGGAATCTGATAAACCGGGACGAACCCAGAAGAGGCCAAGCCTTCAGAACATTGTAGATTGCTCGAAGTTCCAGAATATTGATCGGGAGGGAGCGTTCCTCCTGAGACCACAGGCCCTGTGCCTTCTTGGTACCCCAAACAGCTCCCCATCCTGATAGACTTGCGTCCGTAGTCACAATCTCCCAGGATGGTCTTAGAAAGGATGTCCTTCAGGACAGATGATCTGGACAGAGCCACCAAGAGCGATTCTCTCGACCGGCTGTCCAGGGAAATCTGTTGAGACAGATTTGAATGGTCGCTGTTCCACTGCCTCAGCATGCACAGCTGTAATGGTCTGAGACAGAAACTGGCAAAGGGAATTATGTCCATGCTGGACACAATGATACCAATTACCTCCATATACTGAGCCACAGATGGCCTTAAGGAGGTCTGGAGGGCAAGACATGCCGAAGCTAGCTTGCAACGCCTCTGATCTGTTAGAAATATCCTTATAGATATCGAGTCTATTATAGTACCCAGGAATTCTACCCTGGTGCTTGGAATAAGAGAACTCTTTTCTAAGTTTATCTTTCATCCATGAGATCCAAGAAGAGAGGTAAGATACTGAATAGTCCTCCGCTAGATGAAAAGATGGTGCTTGAACCAGAATGTTGTCCAAGTAGGGAGCTACTGCTATACCATGGGTTCTGCTGACTGCCAGGAGAGCCCCTAGAACCTTTGTAAAGATTCTTGGAGCAGTAGCTAGACCAAACGGAAGTGCAATGAACTGGAAGTGCTGATTCAGGAACGCAAACCTCAGGAACTGGAAGTGGTCCCTGTAGATTGGAACGTGAAGGTAGGCATCCTTCAGATCTATAGTGGTCAAGAACTGTCCTTCCTGAACTAGAGGAAGGATGGACCTTATTGTCTCCATCTTGAACGAGGGGACATTTAGAAACTTGTTTAAGCACTTTAGGTCCAGTATCGGGTGGAAAGTTCCCTCCTTCTTTGGGACCACGAACAGGTTCAAATAGTATCCCAAACCACTTTCTGTGATAGGAACCGGGACAATGACCCTTAAGGAGGAAAAATCCTGCACTCACCCCAGAAAGGCTTCCCTCTTTTCTGGTCTGGAAGACAGGCTTGAGAGGAGAAATCTGCCCTTGGGTGGATAAGATTTGAAACATATCTTGTATCCCTGAGCTATGACCTCCAGGACCCATGGATCCTGCACGTCCCTGAACCAAACATCTGAAAACAGCGCAGTCTGCCCCCTAAACGATCCAGCGTCGGATCGGGGACCGCCCCTTCATGCTGATTTGGTCTCAGCGGGCTTCTTGTTCCGCTTGGATTTTTTTTTTTTTTTTTTCAGATAAATTTTGTATTTTTATTCAACATTGTACGAATTTTTTTTTTTTTTTTTTTTTTTTTTAGTTTTAAATGCTTTATTGAAACATTCACAATACAGTCATAATTAAGAACATCAGTTATCAAGGTTATAGGAACAGTAGTCATATCCAGCGAATTTTGCATTATGGTAAGGTGCACGGAGCAGAGTTCACAGAATGTAATGAGAGAACTGAGCTCTCAAAGTTCTCAGCAAGGTATAAAGTGCTTCAACATAATAGGGAACTGGCATCCATGTTCAGCATTGACATGTAATTATGACAGTATGATAACCATTGAACAACAAATAATTAACAGACATTTCAGGTTTAACTCACAGATAGTACATATATATCAGCAAGATAGAGCGCTCTGCGAGTTAGTCTATATTTAGGTCTCAACAATAGATGATATCTCCAGATAGAAATAGGAGGAGGACAGAAAGAAGAGAAGTAGAGTATATTAGAAGAGGAGAGAGGGGAAGAAGAAAAAAAAAAAAAAAAAAGGGGAGGGGGGGAGGGGAAAGAAGTGGGTGGTAGGCGGAGGGAAAGGGGAAAAAAGGGATAGGAAGGCATCATTTTAAGGGCAGGTAAATGCAGGTAGGTGGTGGGAAGCGGATCAAAATCCTAAGGACCAGGAGGGTCAAGCCGAAGGGATACAGAGTCCCCAGGTTTATTGGCTTGGACAATGGCTGCGAAGGCTACTGAGCCTAGAGAGCACTAATCAGGGCTGTATTCCCAAATCAGAGTGTGTTGGTCTTCAGTATTATGAACATGCGACACATAGGCTTCCATTGATTTGAGGTATTTCAAGGTTTCTACAATTTGGTCCGTTCCGCTTGGATTTATTCCAGGATTAAGCCGGCTTTCAAGTGCTCTAGGTTTGCTCAGGCTTAGAGGAGGACTGCTGACGTTGGGACTTTTCAGAAGGAAAGGAACGAAAATTAGATCCTTGTCCCTTAGATTTGCTCTTTTTATCCTGCGGTAGGAAGGCACCTTTGCCCCCTGTAACTGTGGAGCTAATGGAGTCCAGGTCTGGACCAAATAAAATATTTCCCTTAAAGGGAAAGTAGTCTAGACTTAAAAGTCATGTCCGCAGACCAGAACTTCAGCTAGAGCGCCCGACGGGTCTGTACTGAGAAACCAGAAATCTTAGCATTCAGGCGAATAATCTGCATGTTTGCATCACAGATAAAAGAATTAGCAATTCTCAAGGCTTTAATTCTTTCTTGGATAACATCGAGTAGACCCTCCACCTCGATCAAATCCGCTAAGGAGTCGCACCAGTAGGCCGCAGCTCCAGCAACCAAGGCAACAGCCGCTGCCGGTTGAAACAAGTATCCCACATGCTGAAACATTTTCTGATAAAAGTTTCCATCTTTTTATCCATCGGCTCTCTGAATGCCGAGCTATCCTCAAGTAGGATAGTAGTGCGCTTGGCTAGCGTGGAGATAGCGCCATCCACCTTAGGGATGGAACCCCACAACTTCAGCTGAAAGTCCGGGACCGAGAATAATTTTTTAAAGGCAGACGAAGGGGAAAAGGAAGATCCAATTCTATCCCACTCGTTCTTAATAATGTTCGCCATTTTTACAGGTACAGGAAAAGTTGGCGATGCTACCCTGTTCTCGTACACTCTGTCTAATTTAGGGATCAAATGTTCATCAGGCAAATTGGCAGCTGGAACCTCGAATGTCGACAGAACCTCCTTTAGAAGAAAATGTAATTTTTCAATTTTAAATCTAAAGGCTGGCTCCTCCACAGCCGGAGGCCTAGAGGTAGCAGACTCCGATCCAGAAAGTTCACCCTCTGAAGACTCAGTGTGTGACCCATCCTTGGATACTTGAAAAACAGACAAATCTATTAAATCACTGGATGATCCCTGGACCGGAGAGCTATGTTTAACCTTTCGCTTGCGCTTGGCAGGGCGAGGTAAAGCACTAAGAGCCTCAGACACCGCCGTCTTTAACTGCGCGGTAAAGTCTGATGGTAAAAGGAGGATGGAGGATCAGGCATGCTACGGGAAGCTGCATGTTATGAGGGAGATGACTGATGGGTATGCACCTCATGGGACGGTGAGTCCTCAGAGGTGGACGGCTCAGTAGTACTAAAGGAGTTTACCTTCTTAGACATAATAACCTTGTTGATGCATATGGAACATAGTTGAGAGGGCAGGCACACCAAGGCCTCCTCACAATATAGACAGGTATTACTATTAGGAATAGAGGGAGTACCCTCAAGCATATCAGAATCATCCATAGCTTGCACTAATAACAGTAGGAAACAGAATAAATTATCTTTTTATTTCTCACAAAACGGCACCTTTATACTCCCAATGACTGGGGCACTCACCACCTCCTAGACCCAGGCAAACAGAGAAACAAACGTCTTCGGCAAACAGAGAAACAAACGTCTTCTCCGACAGCTAGCTCAGTCAGGAAAGAGAAAGCGAAAGTGTGACCACAACCGGTCACGTGGTGCGCAAGACAGGACTGCCCCTGCTATGAGAAAAAGCACACCAAGCTACAAGCTGCGCAGCGTTCAAAGTGAAAGTAAAAACCTGTGTGCTCCATTACCGCATAACAACAGTCTATGAGTCCAATAAATCTCACACATAAAGCAGCATAAAATCAAAGTATCACATTTGGTTAATCCCCACTGTTCAATAACCTCCCTCAGGAGATATTAACCCAAGATTCTATTAAGATAAAAGGAGCCACACTGTGACCCTGTCTTCAACGTTTTCAACATATGTAAAAAATTGAAACAATCTCACCAGAATCCATGCTGTGGAACAGAAGCACAGCCTCTCAAGTGTGACAGCATCGCTCCTGACATGGACTTGAGTGAAGAAAAAGCAGACAGTGAAACTCATCAACTCAGATAGAGAATACAATTTTAAACAACTTTCTAATATACTTATCTAATTATCTAATTTGCTTCATTCTCTTGATATTCCTTCCTGAAAAGCATATCTAGATAGGCTCAGTAGCTTCTGATTGGTGGCTGCACATATTTGCCTCATGTGATTGGCTCACCCATGTGCATTGCTATTTCTTTAACAAAGGATATCTAAATATTGAAGCAAATTAGATAATAGAAGTAAATTGGAATTTTGTTTAAAATTGTATTCTCTGTCTGAATCATGAAAGAAAATGTTTGGGTTTAATGTCCCTTTAAGGAGCTGTTAGCAGGCAGTCTGGATGGGTTCGCAGGAAGACTCTCCCTGCATCTCCAGACTAACTTTCATCAATGCTCTCACTGAGAGGCTGACAAGACTACTTAAAACTCCGAAATCTTCTGACACTTCTCTGCCATCCTCCTGTGACGAAAGCCAAAGAATGACTGGAGGATGGGGGAAGTGGGAGAGGCTTTGGCTGGGGTGTCTTTGCCTCTTCCTGTTGGCCAGGTTCAGTATTTCCTAACAGTAAGGAATGACGTGGACTCTCCTTATATTAAGAAGGAAATCTAGTGTTTTCAATGTCCCTTTAATTTTGACTAGACTGTCCCTTTAAAGCTAAAATGGCACTTTAAATAAATGGTTTGTTTTAAAATGTAGTATTAAAATAAATCCATTTAAACACCCTTACAATGTAGACAACCTTTCAGTGTCATGTCACTTTAGTGATACGTGCACATGGATTATTGCCAATTTGACAGATACATAAACTATGAGGAGAGGTTAGCCAAACTGGGTCTGTTTTCTCTATGATTTATTTATATAAATATATTAAAGGCCCATACACAGATTTCGGTGGAAGCTCTGTTTATTCAAAGGAAATTGTTTGTGACAAGAGGTCACAATTTAAGAGTGGAGGAAAGGAGATTTAATCTCCAGCAATGCAAACGTTTTTTCACTATAAGAGCAATCAAATTGTAGAACTCACTGCCTAAGGAAGTAGTGAATGCCAATACCTTTGATACATTTAAAAATGGCTTAGATACATTTCTGAATAGAAACAGAACTCAGGGATATGATTGCTTGTGTTAAATGTGTCCCATTTTTAATGGAATTCATTTAAACTCAATTGGAGCTTTTATTGTAAATCAGGAAGGATCTGTAAAGGTTGAACTTGATGAACTTCTGTCATCTTTCAACCTCATCTACTATGTTACTATAGCTGTGTGTGTGTCACACATACTATTAAGTAATTTATAATAGTAACAATGGCCAGAGGCAGATTAACCCAGTGGCGAGAGGTAAAAGGCCGCTGGAAGGATGTAGGGCCTGAAGGGGAATTGAGCAGGACAGGTGAATAAGCTGAGCCAATAGAAAAAGAAAACAGCACAACAGTTTGAGTGCAACACACATGGCCAATACTATTATTGAATTCACATGTTTTTACTTCATTTTTCATACACATTTGTATTTTCTGTTATTTTTTTTTGCGGTTTTCCATTTTTCCTACTGCGTGAAAGTGTTCAGAGGTGTTGGCTGTCTGTACTTCTCTGATTAGCGCTCTGGATAGAGACTAACGACATCTGAGGCTTTTATCCATGCAGTGGACTTGTGCCATTGACACCAAGGCTGACCGCAGTAAGCAGAGCCCACTGCTATCCGTGAAGGCCGCAGAACAACCAGACAACAAATGCCAGTGTTCTCTTTTATAGGGTCTAAGAAATCAGATCACTGGATTGCTTGTTAACGGCAAAGAAATGAGCTGTGCCTGTCTGGAAACACTGTGTCCCCATGTGGACTGCAGATTCCCCTGAACACAACATCCCATATCTCACGAGCTCTGTCTCTTCTATGTCCCTCTAAAGGGATATTAAACACTAAATATATTATTAAGCTAATCGTGGGTGCCACTGGATTGAAATGTACATTTTTTTCATTCTAGTGCTGATGTGTTTGCACACGTGCAGCATCTCTCATTCAGATACCTGAAGTATAACTAAAGTTCCAACATGGTGGTCCTCATATTTAGAGGGAGGTGCATGAGATGTTTTTAATGTTCACTGTCCTTTTATTTAAGATGACACAACTTCACAGATCCAGGTAGCATTTTACACCAGTCTTCTATTTGTTTTTACGTAATTCTGTAGATATCTATATACAAAAACATTTGTGTAGTTGGCTCCTCAGCTTTATGACTGCTGATCCTTATGTTTGATATAATCTGTCAAGCCTGCTGCAGAGGTCAGCGTTTTATGGTTAGTACGTAGGGAGATGTGATTAAGTTATTGTGAATAATCCATAACATAATTCAGAGGTTAGAAATCTAACATAAAATTAGATTCTAGATACAACCTTAGGTATGGGGCTTATTTTCCAAACAGTAAATCACCAACCAAACCCCCTTCTGTATTCAAATTAATCACACCTTTGTTGTTAGCACAGCCACAGACTGAACTGGGCAACAGCATGGTACAATCACCCTGATTATAGCTCAAGGATAATCCTCTCCAAGTCATGTGACTGAGGTGTGGCACTATCCTGCAAGACATGAGCAAAGTCTCTTGCTGGAGGCCCAGTGAGAATAGTAAAGATGTGTGCATGCAGTTACAGTCTATACAGCACAATGACATAACACAACAGAAAGCAGATCTAACATCATTTGAAGAGACAGTAAATATATGACAAATTGATTGAACAGAGCACCTCATTTTAAACAACTTTCCAGTACACTTATATTATTCATTGTCCTTACTTCTCTATTAAAGAGTAATCCTAGGTGAGCTCAGGAGCGTACACGTGTCTTTAGCTACCTGGCAGCAGTGTTTGCAAGAATGTTTATAGCAATGATATATATAGTTGCAAACACTACTGCCATAAAATGTTATAGACACATACACGCCTCTAAGCTCCTATAAGCCTACTTAGGTCCACTTTTCATAAAGAATACCAAGAGAACAAAGCAAATTTGATAAGAGAAGTAAATTGGAAGGTTGTTTAAAACTGCATGCTGTATCTGAATCATAAAATGTTTTTTTTACTTTACTGTCCCTTTAAATGTGTTTCATAGGATATGTTTTATATAGTCACAAGCAGATATGCACCTCATATAGATCTCCTCCCCCTTGTGGGGAAATACATTATGTCTATGGTTGTATCATTAATGTAGTTTTCCTCATACGCACAAAAGGATAGTTCATAGATGCAATGAGGACACAGAGTATTCTGAAATTATCTCTCTGTATTTGTACTTTACTGTGTAGCAATATTAAAGCAAACAAAAACATATAGTTACCACAATTCATTATTATCATTGGGTGTAATTTGCTAATACAACAAAATGAATGACCAGGCCCTTCTAAAATGCAGCAGTACAACTGTGATCATTTAAAGGGACAGTGTAGTGTAAACAATAAAATGTTATATTTTATTATTTCCTTTATTTTATAAGGTATTTAATAAATCACAAAGTAGTTAAATATATAAGATAATTTGACTCTAGTGGCACACCAGACAAGGATACAGCTGGTGACACAAATAAGGAGATGGCATACATTGCATAGGCTTCAATCACTCGCAGTATCATCATTTGGATCAGTTGGCAGTTTGTGGGCGTTTAACAAATTTAGTGTCCAAGGCCCAAAGGTTTGCACAGAGTTGTTTTATAAATGTAATATTTTTTTTACACTGGCATTACATGTATAATTTACCACAGATGCCAGGACTGTGAATTATACATGTATCTATATTGTACACAAATCCTACAATACATGACACTAATTTGCATCTTGCAGAGCGTCTGTAAGGCCCACTCATCATTCCTAAATATTTTAGCTTGTACCTCAATTTTATCCAGTTACAATCAATTTAACTGAACCCTTGAAAACTTTATGAGCAATACAATTACTCCTAAAATACAAAAATAAAACCTCTGTTAGCAAAGTAGCGCACTGTAGCCATTATGTAGCTATAGATCATGTCAGGGGGCACTGCACACAGGTGCACATATGTGTTGGCACAGGTGAGGCTGATTCATACTTATATTGCATGATACAACCTACCTGGGATGCAGAGAAATTAGAGTGTCCGTCAGGGCTTGTTGGGGTCCTACATTCTCCATCATCAGAGTAAAATGCATCCTCATCCTGTAAGACACGGTCCAGAAAGCTCAGGACCTCCTCTTCGTCCTCCATCCCTGACACTGAGGCTGACAGATTGTTCTCCATAAAGTTCTGTGTCCACTATGACCAAACCAGTAGTGCAGACAGGTGCAGGTCATACTGGGCTACTGCACATTTTCCCTGTCAATGACGAGCCTGGAAGCAACATATGGTGCAGCACACCAAGCAGCAGATGAGCCAAGTGCATGTATTTCCCTAACAACATCAGCACTATCTGCTCTGCATTACTATACAATAGTAGTGCTGCTGAAATTTCACTTCTATCTCTCAGCAAGATGAAAGGAGGGGGCCTGGATGTTTCTGCCACTTCCTCAAAGCTTCTTCCTTATTCTCTAGTTAACCCTAGCAGCTGGCCTGTGCTCTCAGACAGCTCTTTGGATCTTCAGGAGTCAGTCTGCCTATTGCTCATTGAACTTTCCCTTGTGTGTTTGAACTGGCTTCTCAAGCACACACAGGAAATGCTGTCTGGTTGGGCAGGCCTTACAGGCGGGGCTGCTACTGCTGTTTCTTCATGTGCCTGCGGGCTGCTAGTAACCCTTCAATTACTAGAGACCAGAAGAAAGAACCATGTTCACTGGATATGCTATTTAGTGCGAGTATGAAAGAGTCAACTACAATTACATTTTAGCCCTTTATAATTTGTAAAATATTCTTGCTTGCTGTATGTGTCAGTGCACTAATAAACAAATGGTGCAGAACGAACCTACAATGTTTAAAGACACAAGCCTCATTTCACTGATAATTTAGACACATCTACAGTGAGGCAAATCTCTGCAATTAATAAGTGATAGTATGGAAGTGATTCATTAAGGTCTGGAGAGATCCAAATGTCTAATTCAGTAGGAAGCAACAAGATAGACTATCTCTCTGTGATGTGTTCCATGCTGAGTGTGCCAGGTTATGTTTTCTTAAAGAGCACATCAGCAATAAACATGCATCCTCTCTTCCTTAGATCCAGACCCAAAATGCCCAGATTTAAGCAATTACAAAGTGTTCTGAACAAATGATAGTGTAATTATGGTAAAGGCACATGGTATCATGATTGTTTTAAGATAGTAAACATTAATTATATCCATGTCTCTATTTATTTATCAGGGAAGTAGGCAAAGCCAGCTCTTGTGTGGGAACCATGCCTACTATGCAATAAAATAACAAAGATCCTTGCTTAATACAAACACATCCAGATTCATCCAGATTAGCGCCAAGTCGCCAACATGAAACACACACAAAGGATTGCCAGCAGTCCTACGCAAAAATACTCAATGACAAGAGTGGGTGATAAGGTGAAAACAGTAGCTGGGATTGGGATAATACTTTAGAGCATACTCCATGACCCTGCAACTCCTGTCAGCCAAATGTCCATACACAATCAGAGATCAGATCCTTGTATACTATTAATTATATGCTCACATCAGACCTTAGACTTATGCCCTAATACCCATGTTAGTTATTTGCTCACATCACACCTTAGTAACATGACTAATACTCCTGTTAGTTACATGCTCACATCACACCTCAGTCACATGACTAATACTCCTGTTAGTTACATGCTCACATCACACATCAGTCACATGATGAATACTCCTGTTAGTTACATGCTCACATCACACCTCAGTCACATGACTAATACTCCTGTTAGTTACATGCTCACATCACACATCAGTCACATGATGAATACTCCTGTTAGTTACATGCTCACATCACAACTCAGTCACATGACTAATACTCCTGTTAGTTACAAGCTCACATCACACCTCAGTCACATGACTAATACTCCTGTTAGTTACATGCTCACATCACACCTCAGTCACATGACTAATACTCCTGTTAGTTACATGCTCACATCACACATCAGTCACATGATGAATACTCCTGTTAGTTACATGCTCACATCACAACTCAGTCACATGACTAATACTCCTGTTAGTTACAAGCTCACATCACACCTCAGTCACATGACTAATACTCCTGTTAGTTACATGCTCACATCACACCTCAGTCACATGACTAATACTCCTGTTAGTTACATGCTCACATCACACATCAGTCACATGATGAATACTCCTGTTAGTTACATGCTCACATCACAACTCAGTCACATGACTAATACTCCTGTTAGTTACAAGCTCACATCACACCTCAGTCACATGACTAATACTCCTGTTAGTTACATGCTCACATCACACCTCAGTCACATGACTAATACTCCTGTTAGTTACATGCTCACATCACACCTCAGTCACATGACTAATACTCCTGTTAGTTACATGCTCACATCACACCTCAGGCACATGACTAATACCCCTGTTAGTTACATGCTCACATTACAGCCTGATGAAACGTCTCTGTGTAGCCGAGAAATGCGTTACTGATTTTAAGGACATTTTAATAAATTTGTTTTTATTGTACCTCGCTGGAGTGGATCTCCTTCTTATCCTCTAATATCACACATTAATTACGAGTGTCTATAGTGTTTGGGGTTTCCTGCCTGTACTACAGAACACTCTGTCTCCTCCGTAAAGATTGGAGTAAGGTGTGTGTGTCTATCGTACCGTGATTGGCCAGACGAACCACGTGATTGCCGGAGGTTTGCCGTTCGCCAGTGTTTGGTCTTCCGGGCGACTGTGAGGTCCCGGTCTGTGAAACTATGCACATCGTAGTGCCGCTCCGTTTGTAAGTATTGTGTCTGTCACCATAGCGTATTGTTGTGTAGTGGCGATATTACCCTATTTTGGCGCCTTCTTGTCTCCAACTGTACATGCTCACATCACACATCAATCACACGACTAATACCACTGTTAGTTACATGGTCACATCACACCTCAGTCACATGACTAATACCCTGTTAGTTACATGCTCACATCACACCTCAGTCACATGACTAATACCCTGTTAGTTATATGCTCACATCACACCTCAGTCACATGACTAATACCCCTGTTAGTTACATGCTCACATCACACATCAATCACATGACACTAATGCCCCTGTTAGTTATATGCTCACATCACACCTCAGTCACATGACTAATACCCTGTTAGTTACATGCTCACATCACACCTCAGTCACATGACTAATACCCTGTTAGTTACATGCTCACATCACACCTCAGTCACATGACTAATACCCTGTTAGTTACATGCTCACATCACACCTCAGTCACATGACTAATACCCTGTTAGTTACATGCTCACATCACACCTCAGTCACATGACTAATACCCTGTTAGTTACATGCTCACATCACACCTCAGTCACATGACTAATGCCCTGTTAGTTACATGCTCACATCACACCTCAGTCACATGACTAATACCCTGTTAGTTACATGCTCACATCACACCTCAGTCACATGACTAATACCCTGTTAGTTATATGCTCACATCGCACCTCAGTCACATGACACTAATGCCCCTGTTAGTTACATGCTCACATCACACCTCAGTCACATGACTAATGCCCTGTTAGTTACATGCTCACATCACACCTCAGTCACATGACTCTAATGCCCCTGTTAGTTACATGCTCACATCACATCTGTCACATGACACTAATGCCCCTGTTAGTTACATGCTCACATCCCACCTCAGTCACATGACACTAATGCCCCTGTTAGTTACATGCTCACATCACATCTCAGTCACGACACTAATGCCCGTTAGTTACATGCTCACATCACACCTTAGTCACATGACACTAATGCTTGTTAGTTACATGCTCACATCCCACCTCAGTCACATGACACTAATGCCCGTTAGTTACATGCTCACATCACATCTCAGTCACAACACTAATGCCCGTTAGTTATATGCTCACATCACACCTCAGTCACATGACAAATACCCCTGTTAGTTATATGCTCACATCACATCTCAGTCACATGACACTAATGCCCTTGTTAGTTACATGCTCACATCACACCTCAGTCACATGCTCACATCACATCTCAGTCACATGACTCTAATGCCCCTGTTAGTTACATGCTCACATCACACCTCAGTCACATGACTCTAATGCCCCTGTTAGTTACATGCTCACATCACACCTCAGTCACATGACTAATACCCTGTTAGTTACATGCTCACATCACACCTCAGTCACGACACTAATGCCCGTTAGTTACATGCTCACATCACATCTCAATCACATGACACTAATGCTTGTTAGTTACATGCTCACATCCCACCTCAGTCACATGACACTAATGCCCGTTAGTTACATGCTCACATCACACCTCAGTCACATGACTAATACCCTGTTAGTTACATGCTCACAGCACACCTCAGTCACATGACTCTAATGCCCCTGTTAGTTACATGCTCACATCACACCTCAGTCACATGACTAATACCCTGTTAGTTACATGCTCACAGCACACCTCAGTCACATGACACTAATGCCCCTGTTAGTTACATGCTCACATCACATCTCAGTCACGACACTAATGCCCGTTAGTTACATGCTCACATCACACCTTAGTCACATGACACTAATGCTTGTTAGTTACATGCTCACATCCCACCTCAGTCACATGACACTAATGCCCGTTAGTTACATGCTCACATCACATCTCAGTCACAACACTAATGCCCGTTAGTTATATGCTCACATCACATCTCAGTCACATGACACTAATGCCCTTGTTAGTTACATGCTCACATCACACCTCAGTCACATGCTCACATCACATCTCAGTCACATGACACTAATGCCCGTTAGTTATATGCTCACATCACATCTCAGTCACATGACACTAATGCCCTTGTTAGTTACATGCTCACATCACACCTCAGTCACATGCTCACATCACATCTCAGTCACATGACACTAATGCCCGTTAGTTACATGCTCACATCACACCTCAGTCACATGACTCTAATGCCCCTGTTAGTTACATGCTCACATCACACCTCAGTCACATGACTCTAATGCCCCTGTTAGTTACATGCTCACATCACACCTCAGTCACGACACTAATGCCCGTTAGTTACATGCTCACATCACATCTCAGTCACATGACACTAATGCTCGTTAGTTACATGCTCACATCCCACCTCAGTCACATGACACTAATGCCCGTTAGTTACATGCTCACATCACATCTCAGTCACGACACTAATGCCCGTTAGTTACATGCTCACATCCCACCTCAGTCACATGACACTAATGCCCGTTAGTTACATGCTCACATCCCACCTCAGTCACATGACACTAATGCCCATTAGTTATATGCTCACATCACACCTCAGTCACATGACTAATACCCCTGTTAGTTATATGCTCACATCACATCTCAGTCACATGACACTAATGCCCTTGTTAGTTACATGCTCACATCACACCTCAGTCACATGACTCTAATGCCCCTGTTAGTTACATGCTCACATCACATCTCAGTCACATGACACTAATGCCCGTTAGTTACATGCTCACATCACACCTCAGTCACATGACTCTAATGCCCCTGTTAGTTACATGCTCACATCACACCTCAGTCACATGACACTAATGCCCGTTAGTTACATGCTCACATCACACCTCAGTCACATGACACTAATGCCCGTTAGTTACATGTTCACATCCCACCTCAGTCACATGACACTAATGCCCGTTAGTTATATGCTCACATCACACCTCAGTCACATGACTAATACCCCTGTTAGTTATATGCTCACATCACATCTCAGTCACATGACACTAATGCCCTTGTTAGTTACATGCTCACATCACACCTCAGTCACATGACTCTAATGCCCCTGTTAGTTACATGCTCACATCACATCTCAGTCACATGACTCTAATGCCCCTGTTAGTTACATGCTCACATCACATCTCAGTCACATGACACTAATGCCCGTTAGTTACATGCTCACATCACACCTCAGTCACATGACTCTAATGCCCGTTAGTTACATGCTCACATCACACCTCAGTCACATGACTCTAATGCCCCTGTTAGTTACATGCTCACATCACACCTCAGTCACATGACACTAATGCCCGTTAGTTACATGCTCACATCACACCTCAGTCACATGACACTAATGCCCGTTAGTTACATGTTCACATCCCACCTCAGTCACATGACACTAATGCCCGTTAGTTATATGCTCACATCACACCTCAGTCACATGACAAATACCCCTGTTAGTTATATGCTCACATCACACCTCAGTCACATGACTAATACCCCTGTTAGTTATATGCTCACATCACATCTCAGTCACATGACACTAATGCCCTTGTTAGAGCCATTTGACTGAGGTGTGATGTGAGCATGTAACTAATACCCCTGTTAGTTATATGCTCACATCACACCTCAGTCAAATGGCTCTAATACCCCTGTTAGTTATATGCTCACATCACACCTCACTCACATGACCAATACCCTGTTAGTTACATGCTCACATCACATCTCAGTCACATGACACTAATGCCCTTGTTAGTTATATGCTCACATCACACCTCAGTCACATGACACTAATGCCCGTTAGTTACATGCTCACATCACACCTCAGTCACATGACACTAATACCCATTAGTTATATGCTCACATCACACCTCAGTCACATGACTAATACCCCTGTTAGTTATATGCTCACATCACACCTCAGTCACATGACACTAATACCCGTTAGTTATATGCTCACATCACACCTCAGTCACATGACACTAATACCCCTGTTAATTACATGCTCACATCACATCTCAGTCACATGACTAATACACCTGTTAGTTACATGCTCACATCACACCTCAGTCACATGACACTAATGCCCCTGTTAGTTATATGCTCACATCACATCTCAGTCACATGACTAATACACCTGTTGGTTACATGCTCACATCACACCTCAGTCACATGACTAATACCACTGTTAGTTATATGCTCACATCACACCTCAGTCACATGACTAATACCCCTGTTAGTTACATGCTCACATCACACCTCAGTCACATGACACTAATCCCCCTGTTAGTTATATGCTAACATCACATCTCAGTCACATGACTAATACACCTGTTGGTTACATGCTCACATCACACCTCAGTCACATGACTAATACCACTGTTAGTTGTGAACTGCTGGTGCAATGCCACCTACTGTGATCGGGTAGATTTCTGTACGCCGGCGGACAAGTTATGGAGCAGCAGTTCTGTTTCCTTCTGTTTGAGGCTTGTTCAGAAAGTTTTATGCAGAATTGGTTTTATGTAGAATTCATATTTGCATTTATCTGTGCCAATTTGCATTTGTTTGTGAAAACAGAATTTATGCTTACCTGATAAATTACTTTCTCCAACGGTGAGTCCGGTCCACGGCGTCATCCATAACTTGTGGGAATATTCTCTTCCCCAAGAGGAAATGGCAAAGAGCACAGCAAAAGCTGTCCATATAGTCCCTCCTAGGCTCCGCCCACCCCAGTCATTCGACCGACGGACAGGAGAAAAAACAGGAGAAACCATATGGTGCCGTGGTGACTGTAGTTAAAGAAAGAAATTCATCAACCTGATTAAAAAAACCAGGGCGGGCTTCCCCGAATGCTGAGCTATTAGGGGGGGTAATGTTTGACAGGAATAACCTGAATAATTGGGAGATGGGTTACACGGTTCCCCAATTTAATTTACTCAGTGAGGGCAAACTCAAAAACAGGTTAGACCTTACAGACATCCTAGGTGGAGTTTTTGTTAGGTGGCTAAAATATAACCAAGTTCACCATTTTCTCCATACCCACCCTCTCAAACAGTCACTTACAAGAAATCTCACACCCTTTGAACAGACATGCGCTATGACAAGTTCAGCACATCACACCTTATCATGGGCTAAGAGACTCCTAGTTAATGCACAGAGCTCGAAACTTCCTGATTATATAGAAAGCTGGCATAGGGAATTGAATAAGACTATCACAGAAGCAGAGTGGGTTAAAATTTTTAATAATACAAGAAAATCTTCATCCTCAGCTAGATTTTTAGAGACAAATTACAAACTCCTGACTAGGTGGTACTTGACACCTACCAGACTTAAATGCATTTTCCCTGCCTCGTCAGACCTTTGTTGGAGGGGTTGTGGGGAAAGGGGGACGATGGTGGGCATGTCCTAAATTGTCACCTTTTTGGCAGGGCATACAGAATATCCTAAAAGTCATAATGGGGCGGGGGGATTCCTATCAGCTAGACCCGACAACGGCCCTACTGAATCTGTTACCTAAATGTAAATGTAAATGTAAATTAAGAACACGACTAATTCAGTTGGCATTGAATTCTGCTAGGTCCTTAGTCGCTAGGCTCTGGAAATCTCAAATCTCCCCGACCCTAAAGGACTGGCACTCTCACATGACAGATACCTTGAGAATGGAAGAATACGGTTTCTTTAAATCGAATAGGTTAGAATTCTTCCATGATTTAAAATTCATCTGGGATGAAATCCAAAATGATCTGAGGATAGAAGGGGGGAGCTTTACACAAGTTACAGGAGTGACCTAGGAGGAATGACAGGCCTAGTGTTATCTTAGAGAGGTATGGCTGACGTGGTCCCACCCCTGCCTGATACTCTAATAATGACCTCTTTAGCTTAGCACTTCTCTCAAAGGTTGATAGTTAAATACAAAGTCGAGGGATACCACTAGATGTGTAGAATATATACAAAGTGATCTTAAATTAAGAAATTTCGGCATAGTTTTGTTGTTGTTTGAGTTATGTTTTGTACATTGATGTCATTGTCAATCACCATGCATTTATATGGAGTGGGGCTACTGTTATCAAATGGACTTATCACGGACAGTCTAGCTCTACTATTTCATTTTACTATATGGGAGTTCGTTCTCCTTTCTTTTGGAGACTGATGGTTTCTCCCTCTTTTGTTTCTGTTTAAACTTTTGTATCAACAATGACATCCTTTTGTACCATGCTGCTAAATAATGATAATAAAAATGAATAAATAAAAAAAAAAAAAAAAACCAGGGCGGGCCGTGGACCGGACACACTGTTGGAGAAAGTAATTTATCAGGTAAGCATAAATTCTGTTTTCGCCAACATTGGTGTGTCCGGTCCACGGCGTCATCCATAACTTGTGGGAACCAATACCAAAGCTTTAGGACACGGATGAAGGGAGGGAGCCAATCAGGTTACCTAAACAGAAGGCACCACGGCTTGCAAAACCTTTCTCCCAAAAATAGCCTCCGAAGAAGCAAAAGTATCAAATTTGTAGAATTTGGCAAAAGTGTGCAGAGAAGACCAAGTCGCTGCCTTACATATCTGATCAACAGAAGCCTCGTTCTTGAAGGCCCATGTGGAAGCCACAGCCCTTGTAGAGTGAGCTATGATGCATTCAGGAGGCTGCCGTCCGGCAGTCTCGTAAGCCAATCGGATGATGCTTTTCAGCCAAAAGGAAAGAGAGGTAGCAGTAGCTTTTTGACCTCTCCTCTTGCCAGAATAAACGACAAACAGAGAAGACGTTTGTCTAAAATCCTTTGTTGCTTCTAAATAGAACTTTAAAGCACGAACTACATCTAAATTGTCTAACAAACGTTCCTTCTTTGAAACTGGATTCGGACACAAAGAAGGCACAACTATTTCCTGGTTAATATTCTTGTTGGAAACAACCTTTGGAAGGAAACCAGGTTTAGTACGCAAAACAACCTTATCTGAATGGAACACCAGATAGGGTGGATTACACTGCAAAGCAGATAACTCAGAAACTCTTCTAGCAGAAGAGATAGCAACCAAAAACAGAACTTTCCAAGATAACATCTTGATATCTATGGAGTGTAGAGGTTCAAACGGAACCCCTTGAAGAACTGAAAGAACTAAATTCAGACTCCAGGGAGGAGTCAAAGGTCTGTAAACAGGCTTGATCCTGACCAAAGCCTGAACAAAAGCTTGAACATCAGGCACAGCTGCCAGTCGTTTGTGTAACAAGAAAGATAAAGCAGAAATCTGTCCCTTTAGAGAACTCGCTGATAATCCCTTATCCAAACCTTCTTGGAGAAAGGAAAGGATCCTAAGAATTTTGATCTTACTCCATGAGAATCCCTTGGATTCACACCAACAGATATATCCTTTCCATATTTTATGGTAAATTTTTCTAGTCGCAGGTTTTCTGGCTTGTACCAGAGTATCTATTACAGAATCCGAAAACCCACGCTTAGATAAAATCAAGCGTTCAATTTCCAAGACGTTAGCTGGAGGGAAACTAGATTTGGATGTTCGAATGGACCTTGTACTAGAAGATCCTGTCTCAAAGGTAGCTTCCATGGTGGAGCCGATGACATATTCACCAGGTCTGCATACCAAGTCCTGCGTGGCCACGCAGGAGCTATCAAGATCACCGAGGCCCTCTCCTGCTTGATCCTGGCTACCAGCCTGGGAATGAGAGGAAACGGTGGAAACACATAAGCTAGGTTGAAGGTCCAAGGCGTTACTAATGCATCCACTAGAGTCGCCTTGGGATCCCTGGATCTGGACCCGTAGCAAGGAACCTTGAAGTTCTGACGAGACGCCATCAGATCCATGTCTGGAATGCCCCATAATTGAGTCAACTGGGCAAATATCTCCGGGTGGAGTTCCCACTCCCCCGGATGGAATGTCTGACGACTCAGATAATCCGCCTCCCAGTTTTCCACTCCTGGGATGTGGATCGCAGATAGGTGGCAGGAGTGATCCTCCGCCCATTTTATGATTTTGGTCACTTCTCTCATCGCCAGGGAACTCCTTGTTCCCCCCTGATGGTTGATGTAAGCAACAGTCGTCATGTTGTCTGATTGGAATCTTATGAATCTGGCCTTTGCTAGTTGAGGCCAAGCCCTGAGAGTATTGAATATCGCTCTCAGTTCCAGAATGTTTATCGAGAGAAGAGATTCTTCCCGAGACCATAGCCCCTGAGCTTTCAGGGAGTTCCAGACCGCGCCCCAGCCCACTAGACTGGCGTCGGTCGTGACGATGACCCACTCTGGTCTGCGGAAGCTCATTCCCTGGGACAGGTGGTCCTGGGTTAGCCACCAACGGAGTGAGTCTCTGGTCTTCTGATCTAATTGAATCACTGGAGACAAGTCTGTATAGTCCCCATTCCCCTGTTTCAGAATGCACAGTTGTAATGGTCTTAGATGAATTTGCGCAAAAGGAACTATGTCCATTGCTGCAACCATCAACCCTACTACTTCCATGCACTGAGCTATGGAAGGTTGTGGAACAGAGTGAAGAACTTGACAAGCGTTTAGAAGTTTTGACTTTCTGACATCTGTCAGGAAAATCTTCATTTCTAAAGAATCTATTATTGTCCCCAAGAAAGGAACTCTTGTCGACGGAGACAGGGAACTTTTTTCTATGTTCACTTTCCATCCGTGAGATCTGAGAAAGGCCAGAACGATGTCTGTGTGAGCCTTTGCCTTTGAAAGAGACGACGCTTGTATCAGAATGTCGTCCAAGTAAGGTGCCACTGCAATGCCCCTTGGTCTTAGAACCGCTAGAAGGGACCTGAGTACCTTTGTGAAAATCCTTGGAGCAGTGGCTAGCCCGAATGGGAGAGCCACAAACTGGTAATGTTTGTCCAGAAAGGCGAACCTTAGGAACTGATGATGATCTTTGTGGATAGGAATATGTAGATACGCATCCTTTAGATCCACGGTAGTCATAAATTGACCCTCCTGGATTGTAGGTAAAATCGTTGGAATAGGTTCCATTTTGAACGATGGCACTCTGAGAAATTTGTTTAGGATCTTTAAATCCAGAATTGGTCTGAAAGTTCCCTCTTTTTTGGGAACTACAAACAGATTTGAGTAAAAACCCATTCCTTGTTCCACGGTTGGAACTGGGTGTATCACTCCCATTTTTAACAGGTCTTCTACACAATGTAAGAATGCCTGTCTCTTTATTTGGTTTGAAGATAAGTGAGACATGTGGAACCTTCCCCTTGGGGGTAGTTCCTTGAATTCCAGAAGATAACCCTGAGAAACTATTTCTAGTGCCCAGGGATCCTGAACATCGCTTGCCCAAGCCTGAGCGAAGAGAGAGTCTGCCCCCTACTAGATCCGGTCCCGGATCGGGGGCTACTCCTTCATGCTGTTTTGGTAGCAGCAGCAGGCTTCTTGGCCTGCTTACCCTTGTTCCAGCCTTGCATCGGTTTCCAAGCTGGTTTGGTTTGTGAAGCATTACCCTCTTGTCTAGAGGCTGCAGAGTTGGAGGCCGGTCCGTTCCTGAAATTGCGAAAGGAACGAAAATTAGACTTATTCTTGGCCTTGAAAGGCCTATCTTGTGGGAGGGCGTGGCCCTTACCCCCAGTGATGTCTGAGATAATCTCTTTCAATTCTGGAACAAAAAGGGTTTTACCCTTGAAAGGGATATTAAGCAATTTTGTCTTGGAAGATACATCCGCTGACCAAGACTTTAGCCAGAGCGCTCTGCGTGCCACAATTGCAAACCCTGAATTTTTTGCTGCTAATCTAGCTAACTGCAAAGCGGCATCTAAAATAAAGGAATTAGCTAACTTAAGTGCGTGAATTCTGTCCATAACCTCCTCATACGGAGTCTCTCTACTGAGCGACTTTTCTAGTTCCTCGAACCAGAACCACGCTGCTGTAGTGACAGGAATAATGCACGAAATAGGTTGCAGGAGGTAACCTTGCTGTACAAAAATCTTTTTAAGCAAACCCTCCAATTTTTTATCCATAAGATCTTTAAAAGCACAATTATCCTCGATAGGAATAGTAGTGCGCTTGGCTAGTGTAGAAACTGCCCCCTCGACCTTAGGGACTGTCTGCCATAAGTCCTTTCTGGGGTCGACCATAGGAAATAATTTCTTAAATATAGAAGGGGGGACAAAAGGTATGCCGGGCTTCTCCCACTCCTTATTCACTATGTCCGCCACCCGCTTGGGTATAGGAAAAGCGTCGGGGTGCACCGGAACCTCTAGGAACTTGTCCATCTTACACAATTTTTCTGGAATGACCAGGTTGTCACAATCATCCAGAGTAGATAGCACCTCCTTAAGCAGTGCGCGGAGATGCTCTAATTTAAATTTAAATGTCACAACATCAGGTTCTGCCTGCTGAGAAATTCTACCTGAATCAGAAATTTCCCCATCTGACAAAACCTCCCTCATGGCCACTTCAGATTGGTGTGAGGGTATGACAGAGCAATTATCATCAGCGCCCTCCTGCTCTACAGTGTTTAAAACAGAGCAATCGCGCTTTCTCTGAAATGCAGGCATTTTGGATAAGATATTTGCTATGGAGTTATCCATTACTGCCGTCAATTGTTGCATAGTAACAAGCATTGGCGCGCTAGAAGTACTAGGGGTCTCCTGCGTGGGCAAAACTGGTGTAGACACAGAAGGAGATGATGTAGAACTATGTCTACTCCCTTCATCTGATGAATCATCTTGGGCAACTTTACTATCTGTGGCAGTACTGTCCTTACTTTGTTTGGACGCTATGGCACAATTATCACACAATTTTGAAGGGGGAGACACATTGGCTTCCATACATACAGAACATAGTTTATCTGAAGGCACAGACATGTTAAACAGGCTTAAACTTGTCAATAAAGTACAAAAACCGTTTTAAAACAAAACCGTTACTGTCTCTTTAAATTTTAAACAGGGCACACTTTATTACTGAATATGTGAAAAACTATGAAGGAATTGTTCAAATTTAACCAAATTTTCACCACAAAACATTGCACCCCAAATTTCAAAGCTTTAACCCTTAAAATGAGGAAACCGGAGCCGGTTACAGTTTTAACCCCTCTACAGTCCCAGCTACAGCCTTTGCTGCGACTTTACCAAACCCAGGGGGGTATACGATACCAAATGAAGCCTTCTAGGAACCTTTTCAACTACTTTCAGACCCACACACATGCAGCTGCATGTCCTGCTCTCAAAAGTAACTGCGCAGTAATGGTGCGAAAATGAGGCTCTGCCTACTACAGGGAAGGCCCTTCTTGACTGGGAAGGTGTCTAAACCAGTGCCTGACGTAAAAAAACGTTCCCCAAAGTTTATAAAGTGTGAATTTCAACATTAAGCTGTATAAAATGCCCAAATAAAGCAATCGATCTAGCCCATAAAAGTGTCTACCAGTTTTATAGCCCATATTAAGCCCTTTATTCTGTTTGAGACTAAGAAAATGGCTTACCGGTCCCCATGAGGGGAAATGACAGCCTTCCAGCATTACACAGTCTTGTTAGAAATATGGCTAGTCATACCTTAAGCAGAAAAGTCTCAACAGTCCTATGTGGAAACAGCAAACGATTTTAGTTACTGCTGCTAAAATCATAATCCTCTCACAAACAGAACTCTTCATCTTTTTCTGTTTCAGAGTAAATAGTACATACCAGCACTATTTTAAAATAACAAACTCTTGATAGTAGAATAAAAAACTACAACTAAACACCACATACTCTTCACCATCTCCGTGGAGATGCTGCTTGTTCAGCGGCAAAGAGAATGACTGGGGTGGGCGGAGCCTAGGAGGGACTATATGGACAGCTTTTGCTGTGCTCTTTGCCATTTCCTGTTGGGGAAGAGAATATTCCCACAAGTTATGGATGACGCCGTGGACCGGACACACCAATGTTGGAGAAAACAATGCTGTGTGTGTTAAAGGAGGGGATCAAATCACTACTTTGTGTGTGTTACTGGCAGCCAAAGAGGTAAAATAATTTGTGTGTTGCTGGCATCAAAAGGGATAGAAACACTGCCAAGTTGCAAAAAAACATAATTTATACTTACCTGATAAATTTATTTCTCTTGTAGTGTGTTCAGTCCACGGGTCATCCATTACTTATGGGATATATTCTCCTTCCCAACAGGAAGTTGCAAGAGGATCACCCAAGCAGAGCTGCTATATAGCTCCTCCCCTCACATGTCATATCCAGTCATTCGACCGAAACAAGACGAGAAAGGAAAAACTATAGGGTGCAGTGGTGACTGGAGTTTTAATTAAAATTTAGAACTGCCTTGCCGTTGACTGAAATACAAGAGAAATAAATTTATCAGGTAAGCATAAATTATGTTTTCTCTTGTTAAGTGTGTTCAGTCCACGGGTCATCCATTACTTATGGGATACCAATACCAAAGCTAAAGTACACGGATGATGGGAGGGACAAGGCAGGAACATTAAACAGAAGGAACCACTGCCTGTAGAACCTTTCTCCCAAAAACAGCCTCCGAAGAAGCAAAAGTGTCAAATTTGTAAAATTTTGAAAAGGTATGAAGTGAAGACCAAGTTGCAGCCTTGCAAATCTGTTCAACAGAGGCCTCATTCTTAAAGGCCCAGGTGGAAGCCACAGCTCTAGTGGAATGAGCTGTAATTCTTTCAGGAGGCTGCTGTCCAGCAGTCTCATAGGCTAAACGTATTATGCTACGAAGCCAAAAGGAGAGAGAGGTTGCCGAAGCTTTTTGACCTCTCCTCTGTCCAGAGTAAACGACAAACAGAGAAGAAGTTTGCCGAAAATCTTTAGTTGCCTGTAAGTAGAACTTCAGGGCACGGACTACGTCCAGATTATGCAAAAGACGCTCCTTCTTTGAAGAAGGATTAGGACATAATGATGGAACAACAATCTCTTGATTGATATTCCTGTTAGAAACAACCTTAGGTAAAAACCCAGGTTTAATACGCAGAACTACCTTGTCTGAATGAAAAATCAGATAAGGAGAATCGCAATGTAAGGCAGATAACTCAGAGACTCTTCGAGCCGAGGAAATAGCCATCAAAAACAGAAGTTTCCAAGATAAAAGTTTAATATCAATGGAATGAAGGGGTTCAAACGGAACACCCTGAAGAACTTTAAGAACCACGGAGGAGCAACAGTTTTAAACACAGGCTTAATCCTAGCCAAAGCCTGACAAAAAGCCTGGACGTCTGGATTCTCTGCCAGACGTTTGTGTAAAAGAATAGACAGAGCAGAAATCTGTCCCTTTAACGAACTAGCGGATAAACCCTTTTCTAAACCTTCTTGTAGAAAAGCCAATATCCTAGGAATCCTAACTTTACTCCATGAGTAACTCTTGGATTCACACCAATATAAATATTTACGCCATATCTTATGGTAAATTTTTCTGGTAACAGGTTTCCGAGCCTGTATTAATGTGTCAATAACCGACTCCGAAAAACCACGCTTTGATAGAATCAAGCGTTCAATCTCCATGCAGTCAGCCTCAGAGAAATTAGGCTTGGATGGTTGAAAGGACCCTGAATTAGAAGGTCCTGCCTCAGAGGCAGAGACCATGGTGGACAGGCCGACATGTCCACTAGGTCTGCATACCAGGTCCTGTGTGGCCACGCAGGCGCTATCAGAATCACCGATGCTCTCTCCTGTTTGATCCTGGCAATCAGTCGAGGTAGCAACGGAAATGGTGGAAACACATAAGCCATGTTGAAAACCCAAGGGGCTGCTAGTGCATCTACCAGCACCGCTCCCGGGTCCCTGGACCTGGATCCGTAACAAGGAAGCTTGGCATTCTGGCGAGATGCCATGAGATCCAGCTCCGGTTCGCCCCAACGAAGAATCAGTTGAGCAAACACCTCCGGGTGAAGTTCCCACTCCCCCGGATGAAAGGTCTGGCGACTTAGAAAGTCCGCCTCCCAGTTCTCCACGCCTGGGATGTAGATTGTTGTCAGGTGATAAGAGTGAGACTCTGCCCAGCGAATTATCTTCGAGACTTCCAACATCGCTAGGGAACTCCTGGTTCCCCCTTGGTGATTGATGTAAGCCACAGTCGTGATGTTGTCCGACTGAAATCTGATGAACCTCAGTGTTGCTAACTGAGGCCAAGCTAGAAGAGCATTGAATATTGCTCTTAATTCCAGAATGTTTATTGGGAGGAGTTTCTCCTCCTGAGTCCACGATCCCTGAGCCTTCAGGGAGTTCCAGACTGCACCCCAGCATAATAGGCTGGCATCTGTTGTTACAATCGTCCAATCTGGCCTGCGAAAAGTCATTCCTTTGGACAGATGAACCCGCGACAACCACCAGAGAAGAGAATCTCTGGTCTCTTGGTCCAGATTTAGTAAAGGGGACAGATCTGAGTAATCCCCATTCCACTGACTTAGCATGCATAGTTGCAGCGGTCTGAGATACAGGCGCGCAAATGGCACTATGTCCATTGCCGCGACCATTAAGCCGATTACTTCCATGCACTGAGCTACTGATGGACTTGGAATGGAATGAAGGACACGGCAAGCATTTAGGATTTTTGATAACCTGGACTCCGTCAGGTAAATCTTCATCTCTACAGAATCTATAAGAGTCCCTAGAAAGGGAACCCTTGTGAGTGGGAACAGAGAACTCTTTTCCATGTTCACTTTCCACCCATGCGACCTCAGAAATGCTAGAACTATCTCTGTATGAGACTTTGCATTTTGAAAACTTGACGCTTGTATCAGAATGTCGTCTAGGTACGGAGCCACCGCTATGCCTCGCGGTCTTAGTACCGCCAGAAGCGAGCCCAGAACCTTTGTAAAAATTCTCGGGGCCGTAGCCAACCCGAAGGGAAGAGCTACAAACTGGTAATGCCTGTCTAGAAAGGCAAACCTTAGGTACCGATAATGATCTTTGTGAATCGGTATGTGAAGGTAGGCATCCTTTAGGTCCACTGTGGTCATATACTGACCCTCTTGGATCATGGGTAGGATGGTTCGAATAGTTTCCATTTTGAACGATGGAACCCTTAGGAATTTGTTTAAGATTTTCAGGTCCAAGATTGGCCTGAAGGTACCCTCTTTTTTGGGAACCACAAACAGATTTGAGTAAAAACCCTGCCCTTGTTCCGACCGCGGAACTGGGTGGATCACTCCCATTACTAAGAGGTCTTGTACACATCGTAGAAATGCCTCTTTCTTTATCAGGTTTGTTGATAACCTTGACAGATGAAATCTCCCTTGTGGAGGAGAAGTTTTGAAGTCCAGAAGGTATCCCTGAGATATGATCTCCAACGCCCAGAGATCCTGGACATCCCTTGCCCAGGCCTGGGCGAAGAGAGAAAGTCTGCCCCCCACTAGATCCGTTTCCGGATAGGGGGCCCTTTCTTCATGCTGTCTTAGGGGCAGAAGTAGGTTTTCTGGCCTGCTTGCCCTTGTTCCAGGAATTGGTTGCTTTTCCAACCCTGTCTGTAACGAGTAGCAGTCCCTTCCTGTTTTGGAGCGGAGGAAGTTGATGCTGCTCCTGCCTTGAAATTACGAAAGGCACGAAAATTAGACTGTTTGGCCTTTGATTTGGCCCTGTCCTGAGGAAGGGTGTGACCCTTACCTCCAGTAATGTCAGCAATAATTTCTTTCAAGCCGGGCCCGAATAAGGTTTGCCCTTTGAAAGGAATATTAAGCAATTTAGATTTAGAAGTTACATCTGCTGACCAGGATTTAAGCCATAGCGCTCTGCGCGCCTGGATGGCGAATCCGGAGTTCTTAGCCGTTAGTTTGGTTAAATGCACCACGGCTTTAAGCTTGTTCATAATCTCATCCAATGGTGCTGTGCGAATAGCCTCTTCCAGAGACTCAAACCAGAATGCCGCCGCAGCAGTGACGGGCGCAATGCATGCAAGGGGCTGTAATATAAAACCTTGTTGAACAAACATTTTCTTAAGGTAACCTTCTAATTTTTTATCCATTGGATCTGAGAAAGCACAACTATCCTCCACCGGGATAGTGGTACGCTTGGCTAAAGTAGAAACTGCTCCCTCCACCTTAGGGACCGTCTGCCATAAGTCTCGTGTGGTGGCGTCTATTGGGAACATTTTTCTAAATATCGGAGGAGGGGAAAAGGGCACACCGGGTCTATCCCACTCCTTGCTAATAATCTCTGTAAGCCTTTTAGGTATAGGAAAAACGTCAGTACACACCGGTACCGCATAGTATTTATCCAGCCTACATAATTTCTCTGGGATTGCAACCGTGTCGCAATCATTCAGAGCCGCTAACACCTCCCCTAGCAATACACGGAGGTTCTCAAGCTCCCCGGATCTGGTCTCCCCGGATCAGATCCGTCACCCACAGAATGAAGCTCTCCGTCCTCATGTTCTGCAAATTGTGACGCAGTATCGGACATGGCTCTCGTGTCATCGGCGCGCTCTGTCCTAAACCCAGAGCTATCGCGCTTGCCTCTTAACTCAGGCAAATTAGATAATACTTCTTTCATAACATTAGCCATATCATGCAAAGTGATTTGTAAGGGCCTTGATGTACTTGGCGCCACAATCTCACGCACCTCCTGAGCGGGAGGCGAAGGTACTGACACGTGAGGAGAGTTAGTCGGCATAACTTCCCCCTCGTTGTCTGGTGATAATTTCTTTACCGGTAAAGACTGACTTTTATTTAAAGTAACATCAATACAATTGGTACACAAATTTCTATTGGGCTCCACATTGGCTTTTAAACATAATGAACAAGTAGATTCATCTGTATCAGACATGTTTAAACAGACTAGCAATGAAGGCTAGCAAGCTTGGAAAAAATCTTTCAATAAATTTACAAGCAATAGAAAAAACGCAGCAGCGCTTTTAAAAACACAAAAAAACTGTCACAGTTGAAATAACAATGAACTAATTCAGTTATAGCCAACAATTTTAATAGTAAATGTATGAATTTAGCAGAGGATTGCACCCACTAGCAAACGGATGATTAATCCCTCAATACCCAAAACTGGATAATCAATTTAAGATTTAACGTTTTTCTCACAGTCAAACACACTGTCACAGGTCTGCTGTGACTGATTACCTCCCTCAAAAATGAATTTTGAAGACCCCTGAGCTCTCTGGAGACGTCCTGGATCAAGGAGGAAGAAGCAGGAAGACTGTGCTAGAATTTTAACTGTGCAACAAGGCGCTAAAAAGGCCCCTCCCACTCATATTACAACAGTGGGAGACCTGTTACAACGGTTTCTATGTAGAAATATACGATAGCCATGTGGAAAAAAATCATGCCCAAAAGGATTTATCACCAAAGTACCTCACAAAACGAATAACATGCCAGTAAACGTTTTAAAAAACAACTTTCCAGGGTTATGCAAAGTTATCACTAAGCCTGCTACCAGTCGCTTCTACTGCAGTTAAGGCTCATACATTTGTTTCAGTATTAACAGTATCTTCTCAGTCAGATTCTAGTCCCTAGAAAATAACTCAACTGTGCATACATTTATCAGCCTGATACCAGTCGCTACTACTGCATTAAAGGCTGTACTTACATCATATGGGTAACAGCAGTGTTTTCTTAGTCAATTCCATTCCTAGAAAATATTTACTGCACATACCTCATTTGCGGGGGACCCTGCCTGCTATTCCCTTTTCTGAAGTTACCCCACTCCTCAGAATGTGCGAGAACAGCCAGTGGATCTTAGTTACGTCTGCTAAGATCATAGAAAAACGCAGGCAGATTCTTCTTCTAAATACTGCCTGAGAAAAAAAAAAACAGCACACTCCGGTGCCATTTTAAAATAATAAACTTTTGATTGAAGAATAATTAGGTAAAAAACTCCTATCTCCTCTCGCGACCTCCTTCTTTGTTGAGACTTGCAAGAGAATGACTGGATATGACATGTGAGGGGAGGAGCTATATAGCAGCTCTGCTTGGGTGATCCTCTTGCAACTTCTTGTTGGGAAGGAGAATATATCCCATAAGTAATGGATGACCCGTGGACTGAACACACTTAACAAGAGAAATGTATATGGTGGGTTAGCTGTGGTGCCTATTGTGTGATCCCACCTATCACCTGAAGGTCCAGTATGTTTATGGGTGACAGCTGGCAAGCCTAAATCTATTTACCCTAAAAAGACTGATCCAGGTAAAGTCAGTGTATTTTCAAGTATTAACAAGGATCAGAAAAGATAAGATGGATATATATGTGACAACTAAACATATCATTACCTTTTTTTTTTTTGCAGGATCTGACTATCTGTGTGATGAAGACATGGATCCAATAGGATCCAGTTGTTTTAGATTTGGTAGTTTACAGGATGTAAAAAAATAAATTACTAATATGTTTCTGTATATTTGAGATGGTTCAGCTAACTCCATGTTTATGAGATTTAAACATTAGTCCAGCAAGACTGATTGCATAAAAAACATGCTTCAATACTGCAATAGGCAAGATAGACGTGTTTATTGTATGTAAACATAGAACATAATACACATGGATTTGTCAGGCTCTAGCTGGGTTTGTGTTAAAGGGACAGTATACACCAATTTTCATATAACTGCATGTAATAGACACTACTATAAAGAATAATATGCACAGGTGCTGATCTAAAAATCCAGTATAAAACCTTTTTAAAAACTTACTTAGAAGATCCCAGTTTAGGACTTTTGATTAGGTTGACTGGAACACCCAGTGAAAGAAGACCCCTCCCCCCTGCATATGAAAATACTCTTTACACAAACAGGAGCAAGCTGGAGTAGGTATACATCAGTATTCTCTTAAAACTTTGGGGCTTGGCTAGGAGAAAATCAGTGCAATGTTATTTAAAAATAAGTAAAACTATACATTTTTACAAAATAAAAAAAAAACCCTGCATGGGCTATATAAATGTATCATCTACAAAACATTTATGTAAAGAAAAATCTAGTGTATAATATCCCTTTAAACATGGATCCTGCAGGAAATTTCTATGTATTTAAAATCATCGGATCGTCCCTGAACCAGATGCTTTAGCAAAATGTATATATCTGAGTACTTCTGAGTATATAATTTATAAATATCATGATCTCTGTTTGTTTGTGCCAGTTTCCAGTGAATCAGAAACAACAAAGACCGGATCTGTGTTTGTATTAAAGGCACACTTTACTCAAACATTTTCTCCTCTTTAATTTGTTCCCAATGCTCCACTTTACTTGCTGGAGTGTATTAAATTGTTTACAAGTATTTGTATTGTCCTTATATTGGCATCTGAAATATTTGATTTAGCCTGTGGTATCCCCACCTATCCTGAAAGTTTTTGGCCTCAAGCTAAGCTCTCAACACAGCTAGTAGAAGAAATTACACTCCCAGTGGGGTATAAAATAGATAAGGTAATAAAATGTTAATTTTCCATTGTTCTCTCCAAGTATTGGTGATTGGTTTATGGACAGATATAAGATAAAGAAGCAGGTATATGTACACAATGTGATAAATTAAGGAGATCTGATTATACCTATAAGCTCAACCCATTTTATTAGGTTGTGGCTTCAAAACACAAAATCAGCTAATTCATATACACAAATAAGCCTTAAAAAGCTAATTCTCATACATTTTATACTCTGCAGCTGGTAAAAAAGTAATTAAGAACACATTCAAGGGACACTTAACTCAATTTTTTTTCTTTTGTGATTCAGATAGAGCATGCAATTTTAAGCAACTTTCTAATGTACTCCTATTATCAAAGTTTATTCATTCTCTTGGTATGCTTATTTGAAAAGCAAGAATGTAAGTTTAGATGCCGGCCCATTTTTGGTGAACAACCTGGGTTGTACTTGCTGATTGGACAGCACCAATAAACAAGTGCTGTCCATGGTTCTGAACCACAAATGTGCTGGCTCCTTAGCTTAGATGCCTTCCTTTTTCAAATAAAGATAGAAAAAAATTGATAATAGGAGTAAATTATTAAGTTGCTTCCTAATTTACTCCTATCTATCTGAAGCATGAAGGAAAAAAATTTGGGTTGTGTCCCTTTAGGGAAAAACTATTTTATAGTATGCTGTCCCTTTAAGTGTTTAAAGCATACCCTTGGATAAACAAGTTGTTAAGATATTTTTAAAAGTATAACTATGTAAAGAAATGTCTGTCAAAGGAAGTTAAATAGTGTGCATAACTATAACTGTTTTAATCTTAGATTTTACATGTGATTGTGTGAGAATATTTCCTTAATACATGTGTGGTATAATCATCTATCTTTAAAATTTAAACCAAAATAACCACATTGAACATGCATGCATTTTCAAAAGAATTTAGAAATGTTTAATTATGTCTTTTACATGCATGTGCCGGAGATGAGGGTGTGACTGGTAAAATAAGCTTGTTCCTCTCTTACATATGAGGTAAATCAGGAGACTATTTATATCTGGGCACTGTGCCCGCAGAACTTGGTCATATCCACTATTATGTGGGAACTAGAACAGAAGAAAAATTATATATGGAATCCTTTTCTATTTTACAAGCTCCCACTTCTATATATCTATAACTGAAAACAAAGCAGGTATTAAAAACAAAAAGGTTCATTATATTTTAAGTCTGGTTTAATGTTATGAGCTCCATTGTAGACGTCTAAAAGAAGCATGAAATAAGTATTTGTTTTTTTTTTGTTGTTTTTTTTTTAAATATCTTTTTATTGTTGTCAGGTAAAGCAATACACATTTTCATACCAAATTCACATGTCAATCAGAAAAGTTTCTTACATTAACAGAGTGGTACATAATAGATTCTAAGTATTGAAAGCATGGCATGTTTCTTGAATACATACATTCTGATTTCTTCACAAGTAACATTTTTTGTTTCCCAGTCTGTGTGCTTGCATTTCCCCAACTTAACCATTTAAGGTTAAGGTTCAAGTTTAAAACTAATTCTTAACCCTACTAACCTAACTTATTAACCAAACTAACCTAACCTATATTTATCAGTTATGAGGCTCGACGGTGGCAAAAAAAAAAAAAAGGGAGGGAAATGAAATAGTAGAAGGAAGATGGGGGAAATCAGCGGGTTATGAAGTAGCTTTCAGAAAAGGGAAGACAAGAAGAGGGGCAAGGGGGGGGGGGGAAGATCTACATCCCATATTGAGCTATTGTCGCTTAGAATAGGTGTTCCCATTCCCCCCTCAACCCAGCCTCCATAAATATTGCTGAGTCTTTAAATGGTATCAAAATCTGTCTTTGGATCTCTAGTTCGAAAGTGAGTATAAGTCTGCGCCATTTACGTAGGAATAGACCTAGCCTATTCTGGACATCCATCCTAACATCCATCTGCTCTGTGAATATTTGTGTTCTAAGTAGGTTCCTAAAGCTCTGGAAGGAAGGACTCTTTCTTACCGTCCAGTTTTTTAAAATGCACTTTCTGGCTAACAATATTACTAGACTCAGCACTGCATCTTGTTGCTTATGCTGTGTGTCCCATTGTAAGAAGATGATGGCTTCCGGATTTAGTGTAAGGCGTATCTGCAAGGATTGATTAATCCAGTATTGTATTTTACCCCAATATTGCCTGACTGACGGGCATTCCCACATATAATGCAAGAGAGTAGGGGCTTCTCTCCTGCACTTAACACACTCATTAGAGCGTGTGGGGATCCATATGGCTAGTGTTCTCGGTGTGAGATATGCCCTATGTAGAAAGCGTATCTGGGATTCCCTGAACATGGCAGACAATGTGGCTGATTTTGTTCTTTCTAGGCCTCTTCGTACATCTTCCCAAGCTATGTCGCCAATTCCCTCTCGTGCCCATCCCTGTAGCAACGAGTCTCGCATATTCTACGCTCGCTTTTGTAGCAGTGTTTGATAGATTTCAGATAAGGAGAATTTTCCCATTTTGTACAATGTTTGCGTGATGCGGAAAGGGGAGCCCTCCCAAAATTCCGGCGTCTTCCGAGTCAGGGTTCCAATGTAGTGAGGAAAGCTGTAAAAAGGCAAAGAAGTGGGCCCGTGGTAGCCCAAACTCTCTCTGTAGGGTACCAAAGTTCTTGACCTCTTTTGAGAGTGGGTCTAGCAACTGTTTGAGCGATCTCAGTCCCTTCTGTTCCCAGACTAAGAAGGGTTGGGTCTCCGAACCCGCTGAAAAGTCTGGATTTTTGAGAATGGGCAAGTAACTGGAGGCGTGGCACGATTTTTTCAGGAACTTGTGAGCCTGATGCCAAGCCTTTAGCGGTTCGCTGTACAGCGTACTGAGACCCAGGGCCTTCACAGATCTCATGTTGGAGATATGTGGTAAATATGCTAAGGAGATGTCCCCCAGAACCGCTTGCTCCAGGGAGGGCCGACAAAAGTGGTGCGTGCCCACCTGCCAATCCACCACCAAACGTATTAAGGCCGCCCAGTTATACAGTCTGAAGTCCGGCAAAGCCAGACCCCCATTAAGGAAACCCATACTCAATTTCTCTCTCAAAATTCGTGGTTTACCCCCTCTCCAGATGAACCGGGTCGCTGCAGAGTTTAACAGTTTGACATCCGCTTTGGTTAAGAGTAGAGGTAGCATGAGAAGTGGGTAAAGAAGGCGGGGGAGTATCACCATTTTGAGGAGGTTGATCCTACCTGAGAGTGACAGAGGTAGCGATCTCCAGCTATTCATTTGTGCCTGCAGTTTTGCGCACAAGGGCGTCAGATTATTCGCATACAATTTATTGGGGTTAGCAGATATCTTAATGCCAAGATATGTGATGATATGTTTAGCCACTGAGAACGGGAAATCGTCATCAGTGCCGTTCTTTCTGAGCAGCCACAAAATCTCTGATTTCTGCATGTTGACCTTGTAACCTGAAAACAGGCCAAAGTCAGTGAGGGTCTCTAAAATATGCGGGATATGTTTTTGGGGGTCTTGGACAAAAAGGAGCATATCATCCGCGTAGAGCGCTAGGTGTTGTGGATTCCCTGCTAAATCTATGCCAGGAAAAGCTTGTCTAAGTTTGATAGCCAATGGTTCAAGGGCGATATTAAAGAGGAGGGGTGATAATGGACATCCCTGTCGGGTCCCTCTATGTAAGTGGATGTTTGCTGAGAACATATTATTGACTAGTATGTTAGCAAAGGGGGTTCGATACAAATTTTTTATGAAGGTCAGGAAGTGGCCAGAGAAATGGGCCTTAGCCATGGTGTGAAAAAGATGATCCCATTCCACTCGGTCAAAGGCCTTCTCTGCGTCAAGAGACAGCAGGAAGGCCTCCGCTCTCTCCCCCGCTGAGTCACCGCCTCTCTCCGTCCTGTAGTGTTGAACGACCTGTAGGACCCTACGGACATTAACCACAGATGATCTTGCATTCATGAATCCCGTTTGATCCTTATGTATGATATCAGGCAATATAAATTTTAGCCTTTCTGCCAGTAATTTGGTTAGTATCTTGTAGTCCGAGTTTAATAAGGAGATCGGTCGGTAAGACTCTGGTAGTGTGCTGTCCTTCCCTGGTTTAGGAATTAGAGTAATATATGCTGCGGAGAATTCCGGCACCGGAGCTCTCTCCCCCTCAAAATAGGAAGTATATACGTTAGCCAGCGTCGAGGAGACCTGTGTCTTTAATAGTCGATAGAATTCTATCGGTAGCCCATCCGGGCCTGGGGCTTTACCCAGTGACATGGACATTATTGTCCTCTGGATCTCTTCTTCCCCTATATGTGCGTTCAACTTCTCCAGTTGGGATTCTGAGATCCGTGGGATGTTGATATCTTCCCAGAACTTATCTTTTAGCTCGGTTCCCGGGGTGCCGTCGCTGGAGTATAGGGTGGAGTAATAAGACGCAAACGCTTCTGCTATGGATTCAGCATCTTTCACAAGCTTGCCCTGATTTTTCAGGGCTGCGACATGTTTGGAGGAGGTATTTACATTTACCAATGCCACCATTAGCTTCCCCGATTTATCTCCGAATCTATAATATTTACCCCTGGTACGGAAGAGAGCCTGCGAGGCCTGACTGGCCAGTAAGGCATCATATTCCTTCTTTGTGTCACTGTAGTTGCGATAGTTAAGGCTAGAGGGTGTAGCGCAATAGGTGCGATAAGTCTCTTTTTCAAATTTTTCTGAGATTCTAAGTGCCTTTTTAGCCTTTCCGCTATGTGTCCCTCTCAGCCTATCACAATGGGGGTTAGGTGTGAGGTTAAAATCCCCTCCCAGTATGATGTGGGTGTCTAAATAGGGAGAGATAACTGCCACAATGTTGTTCCAGAAACTTCTATCTTTCAGGTTAGGGGCGTAAATGTTGCATAGCGTATAGATTTTCTCTGCCACACATATTTGCACTATTATGTATCTACCTTCCGGGTCTTTAAGCACCTGTCTGACCTCGTATTCCAGCTTCTTACCTAGAAGTATTGCCACCCCTCTACTAGCAGAGCTATATGAGGCGTATTCAACTCTCCCCACCCAGTCAGATCTCAGTTTCTCATGTTCTATGTCTAGAAGATGCGTCTCTTGAAGAAACGCAATCTCTGCTTTCTTTTTTCTTAGTTGTGTGAGAATTGTTTTCCTTTTTATCGGGGAGTGAAAACCCCCAATATTCCAGGAGTAAAGATTAAATCTTAGTTTCTAACTGGATCCTGAAAGCCTGTTTTGGCGTCTGATATATAGGTGTGTGCACAGTTAACTGAATCTGAGAGCCTATTTTGGCCTCTAGTGTATAGGCGTGTGTATAAATTTTTCCAGGCGTAGAGACCCAAGAGGGTGGGGGAAGGGGAAAAGGAGGTGATAGAGAGGAGAAGGAAGAGGAGAAGAGAAAAAAAAAAAAAAGGGGGGGGGGGAAAACCTTACACCGCGGTAGACAGACTCCCGGTTTAGTCCTCCACCACAGTGAGCCACCGCCAAGCCCTCACCAGCATTCTGAGTTAAAAACAAATCTGAAATGGTAAAAGAAAAAATAAGATATGTTATCTTAGCATACTTTGTAACCCCTTTGATATATGCGTAATGAAGCATGGAAAAATGAACAATAGTGACTTTCAAACAGATTGTTATAGAATTCACTTGCACAGCCATGGCCAAATTAATTACAATCCGTGAGTAATACAAATGAATACATGCAGTAAAAGACCATAAAGGATTTACAACCTGCCTCTGTTTACACAAATATAGTCCATACCCTCCACCCATGTGTTCCAAGTAACACACACACTTTGCAACCTCTCTGAAACATGGGTAGTGCAGCAAGGAAAGAAGAACAATAATGACTTTCAGACAGATTGTTATGAAATTCACTTGCAGAGCCATGGCCAAATAGTTTACGATCTGTGAGTAATACAAATGCATACCTGTATTAAAAGACAGTAAAGGGTTTACAACCTGCTTCTGTTCACACATAAAGAATCCATATATTCTACTTATGTGTTCCAAGTAACTTAAACCATAAAAGTAACTTAAGACAAAATATAAATATACAAAGCTCAAACTCAATTCCAAAGAACTGTATCTACGTGTATCCGCAGACCCATTTACATTTATATCTGTAGCCATTAGGGCTTCCTATTTAGATTAAAATCCTAAAGTGGAACCTTGGCTAGGGGGAATAGTTCCTGTTTAGCTATTGGCCTCAACCTTCTTCCCCTCTTGGGTGGTTCTGGCGTGGACTGCGTGGCGGGGCCCCCCCCCCCACTCTCTAAGAAGTGTTGTGCTGCGGTAGGTGTGTCAAAGAATTTTGGACCTCTGGGGGTTATGATTTTAAGCTTGGCTGGGTAAAGTAAGAAGGCTTGTCTACTCTCTCTGTGAAGCCTTGGACAAATTGGTGAAAATTCCCTGCTGCGTTTCATAAGATCAACTGAGAAATCTTGAAATAAGAGCAAGCGTGAATTTTCATACATTACGCTATCCATTTTTCTATAAGCTCTTAGCAGTGCCGTTTTAGTCTGAAAATGTAGGAACTTGATCATTATCGGCCGGGGTTGGGGCATATCATCTAGGCCAGGTCTCTCCGGGCCCACTCTATGGGCTCGCTCTACCCCTCCCTCCAAATCCTGTGTGGGAATTTTTAACAGTGAAGGAAGTGTGTTTTCAACAAAGTGGATGATGTCTGCTGGCTTAATTGTTTCAGGGAGACCTAAGAGGCGCACGTTATTGCGTCTCGACCTATTTTCTAGGTCGTCTACTTTTAATTGCAGGGTCATAGCTTGTCTTTCTAGGTTTTCAATTTTATTAGAGTTTGATACATTAGAGTCCTCTAAATCAGAGATTCTATTCTCCGCTTCCGCTACACGTGTGGAAAACTGTTTGACGTCGTCTGTGAGGGTATCAACCCCTCTTTGTAAATTATCAATTTTGGGCATAAAGAGGAGAGATATCTGTTTAACAATAGGATGGGTGTCAACCAGAATATTATCTGGGCAGGCTTCCGCGCTGATTCCCTGATTAGAGGGTTCAGCTCCAGATTTGTTTCTGCCTGAGCTAGCTTTGCTGCGGCTTGCCATGGGAGTATTGGTTAAATATCTCTCCATATACCTCTTAAGATATCAATACTGGTTAGCTATGCAAATAGTACTCTAATGGTATATCCCTAAACCTCTTTCAACCTGTATGTGACACAGTGCTTATGAAATGTTCAAAATGATGGTAACAGTATCCTATTAAGGGAGAAAAAAACATGGGTTATAGCATGCATTCAAGACAAATCTGATCTGATTATACAGTTCTCCCCTTTCCAGGGAGGCAGAACACCAGTATAGATCCGTCAGCACAAAGTTCTGCAAGTGTCCCCTCAAAGGAATAGGGGCCAAATGTTTTCCTTAACACTGACTTAGGTTGTCAGAGTAGCCTGTAGTCACAGTTCTATTATAAAGAGAGTGAGGTGTAGTTCAGTCTTGTTATATGACACTATTAAAAGTTAGGCAGCAATATTTCTGTCAGCCGGGAACTTTGCAGGGTTCAAATGTTTTTTTTGTTTGTTTTTTCCTTGTAATGTCCCCTTTGGCGGGTTTCACTAGCAGCACTGCTACTTTCCCAAACAGGGTCTTTACTCCCCTGTACTGCGTTGGGCCAATTGTCTGCTATTATAAGTATAGTATATATTGGGCTGCGGCAGGGTGCATAGTAAAACCACAGGTCACGGTTCCTTAGATTTGTTATTGGGGCTTTGGTGTGTGCTTGTGGCTCAATGAGCGAAAGTGCCTTCTAGTGTTGTCAAGGGTTTAATAGGCAGGGATTGTACCCAATACTTTACCCTCTCCGCTCTCCAGACTTTGTGCCGGGCCTCAGGGATGGAAACTCCGTTTTCAAGATGGCGCCGGATTTCGCGCCAAGCGATTCTCCCGTGAGGGTCTCCTCTCCAGCAGGTATGACCCGGACAAGGCCGCAGGTAATGTGCCCAGTGCTCCGTAGATCTGCCTTGGAATCGGGCAGTTGATGAGTATCCGGGGTAGATCGGGTGGTAGTTCTTGCAGCTGTAGGGCGGGAGAGGAGTGTTGCGGTCCCCTCAAGGTTGCAGTGGCGCCTTCTTCTCGGCTGGTATCCCTCCCTTGAGGTCAGTTTCAACCTGCACCACACCGCCAGTCGATGGTGTCGATCGGGTCAGCCGCTCCGTCGTGCGCCTTTGCAGCGCTTCTTGTGTGTCGACGACTTCGGTGGGGGAGCGATGTACGGCTCCGGTAATAAATATGGAGGTAGTCTCAGTTTTCCCCTCCACTCCGGACAGCAAACTCTGCCTAGGAATTATTAGTGGGCTAAGGGCTTATAGCAGTGCGAAAACAGCAGTCCAAAGTAGGTTTTAAATAGCTTTTTCTTTGCTGGTTTGTGCGGAGCTCTTCTCGCTTGCTGCTGCTCCCTAGGCCCGCCCACCGGAAGTGTCTGGTTTTTTTTTTTAAATAATTTTTTTTTATATATTTTTAAAAGTGTTATGTTTACTATACATATATGCACATAAGAGTATGTGTGTGTGCATAGGCACATTCATTCACACATGACATGAGTAATGGGTGATTATAGGGTTTGTTATAGCAAATTGTATTGCGACTAAGACCCATCATGGTCTGATTTTCTCTCTGCACAACATAAGACCATAACATTAATATAGGTTTTCATATAAAGAATGAAGCGAACACTTAATCTTACTTTAAGCTGGTCTTTACAAGCATGTTTCAGAAAAGAAAAATATTTATTCAAAACAAGAAAGGAGAAGTGCTAGGAACAGACCTAGCTTTAATAACGCTTCTTATGTGGTGTGCAACCTCTTTTAGTCCACTTGTGTCTTTCACAAAGGAAAGCTTCCCTACAGTATGTCAGTCTGATGTTAAAAGGACAGGCCAGTCCTGATGTGCCAGGAAAGCTTCCTCTGAAAGAAGAATTTGTGCAGCTAACCCCAAACAACTGTTTTGGCCAAACTGGGCCTCTTCAGTAGATGTAACAAATACATATCTGCATAAGCGCCTGATGATCTCAAGCTCTCCACTCTGGTGAGATTATCTAACAAATCTCTTCAGTACGGGGTGATGTCCCTCCAAAGAGTTTTATAAAGGCAAATCCCAGCTTGAGAGCAGTTTATCTGGCGTTGCAGGGTTATGGTTGTAAAGCAGAGGCACATACAATGCAATATATAATGCTAAAAAAAAAAATTGCCCAAAGAAGTTTCAAGATTCGTGTCCATGCCGACGAGTTTTTGATCATCAGACCCAAGGCACAGTGGACAAGGGGTCATGTATGGATGCCGCAACACCCTAAGGGTTTTATGCATATGGGATAGTAAAAATGATCTATCTAGGTAAACAAGCTATCCAACAATACAAGAAATGTGTATAAAATATTCCTAAGATTGCCTTGAGAAGTCACCTTTCATATGATGGTAGACAAACTAATGTAAATATCAGTGTTATTCACATATAAATAAGAGACATAAGAGAATTAAAATGACAGATTTATCAAGAAGTGAATGTATGGACCATGATAAATCTGCCTCATAGTCATTTTAATTTTCTTACGTGTGTTTTTAATACATAAATAACAGTGCTATTTATATTAGTGTGTCTACCATTAGTTTTGTAACATAAACCACCATTTCCCAATTCAATGAATGATACGTTTCTGGCAGGAACAGTGCAGGTATTCACCCTGGAATACAAGGGAAGAGTCAGGCCAGCTTCAGCTAAATCCATGTAAAGTTTCAGCATTCGTCTAATGTATTCTGGTAGCTAGGTCTCTTCAGAGCAATGATCTGAACCTTCAAACAGATTATGCGGCACAGAAGAACCACTCATTTCCTTTCCCAGTCCTAGCAACAGCTCTTAACTCCAGTTACTAGGAAACTCACAGAGGTTAAATTTCAATGCAATCTCTGTCTGAGCACCAGCAAATCAATCAGTGGTCAGCCACTATCTGCCTCCAATAGGCTATAACCTTAAAGAGGCATAATGGGCAAAATGATATTGCAAAAATCTATTTAAATTTTGGATAGAAACATTTTTGCAATACACCATTACTGTTTTAGAGCATATGCACATATGCAGTACTACCCCTTTGACCTCAGAGAGTTGGCTGTGGCTTGTGCAATGCAAATTCTCTGAGCTGTCACACAGTTTGCATAAGGCATAGCTATCACAATCTACAATTATTAAATATTCTCTCTCAATCAATATCAGATGATATCCCCTCTCCTGAAGCCTAATCTTTAACTCATTAGTCACCAATTTGCTAATCTTTACAATTGTGTCTTAGTTTCACAAACTCTCCATTTACAATCATTTTTGGGGTGTACTCTCTTCACATGCAACAAAGTGTTGGCCATAATGGGTTTGCCATATAATTCTTAGCTAATTTCTGCTTTTTCTATATCCCATTTGAGGGTAACATCAAATAAGGTATAACCAGCTTATTACATGTATAAGTAAATTCCAAACTCTTCTTAACGGCATTCAGATTTTTTAGAATCCGTACCTGTCAATATAAAAATGAAATGGTCTAGATAACGTTCTTTTAAACATGAATATATCGGGGAAAAAGGGTTGTTATCTCCAAAGACGTGGGACAGCTCTCACCAACCCATACATACACTACTGTGCAAAAGCCTTAGGCAGGTGTCCAAGTAAGAATGCTTTCAAGAACAGAAACTCTAATCATTTTTTTTTATCAATTAACAAAATGCAAAGTGAGTGAACAGAAGAAAAATCAAAATCAAATCAATATTTGGTTTGACCACACTTTGTCTTCAAATCAGCATCAGTTTTTCTAGGTACACTTGCATACAGTTTAAGGAAGTCATCAGGTAGGTTTCCATCTTGGAAAACAAACCACAGTTCTATGGATTTAGTCAGCCTCAGTTGCTTCTGTCTCTTAATATAATCCCAGACAGATAGACCCCTGCAAACGGGTTAAACACACAGTAGAAGTAACGATTGGGACCCGAAGGGCACTGCTGGTCCCTAGCGGAAACTGCTGCTTATCCAATAAGCAACACTGGTCACACAACTCAGTAACTAGTACTACTGATTAGCATCAGTTTCTAGTCGAGGTCTACAGATCCCAAGCAGTACATCTACTGAGTGTTTAACCCGTTTACGGAGCAGGGACATTAGTTTTAAAATGACATGATCTATCAAATAAGAGCATGTCATTGTTTGACTATTTGATCCTTTAATTACAGCACCACTTTTATTTGTTTCTCTGTTTGTTCGCTTTCTGCCCATATTGCTTTGTTTACCCTTTTGCGTCGCCTCTTTCTTGTTTTCCTCCTATTACTTGTCTGTTTGAAGTTGGGGGGAATAACCTGTTCTTGCTGAGCAGAAATATCTAAATATTAATAGGACATGAAATCTTTCTTTCGTGATTCAGATATAGCATGGCATTTTAAACAACTTTCTAATTTCTAATTTCTTAATCAACTTTCTAATTTTCTAATTTCTTCTATTATCACATTTTCTTCGTTCTCTTAATATCTTTTGTTGACAAACAGGAATGTAAGCTCAGGAACATGCACATGCCTGGAGTGCTATATGACAGCAGTTTAAAAAAAAAGTTATCCATTTGCCATTTGATAAAATATTTCATTGGAAACTATTTTTAAATTGTGTGCTCTGACTGAATCATAAAAGATAATACATTGCATCGTATCGCATCGCATTGACCAAATAAGATAAAGCCATAGATTGGTGATAAATTAATCACCAAGAGATATACAATATCATGTACCTGTATTGTTGGGGGGTTTTTAATAATAAAAAAACTAAACAAACAAAATAATAAAAAACAAAACAAAAAAGAGAGAGAAGAAAAAATATTCTCCACAGTCTTTTCCCCTAACCCCCTTTTAAGATGGCATTTTGTACGTATTGGGTATTAACAAGTGGAAGGATATATTGCTGCTGTATATTAACTGACAGATTGTATCAGAATTCATTAAAAAAAATCATATTGTTCAATCATATTATTTATTGCACATAGTATAGCAAAGTTAACAAATCTTCCATTAAAGGGATGATTAAGATAGAGCATGCCAATTTAAGCAATTTTCTAATTTACTTATATTATCAATATAAATGTAGCCACCAATCAGCAAGCGCTACCCAGGTGCTGAACCAAAAATGGGCCAGCTCCTAAGCTACCAAGAGAACTAAGAAAAATTGATATCACGAGTAAATTAGAAAGTTGCTTAAAATGTTATGCTCTATCTGAATCATGAAAGAAAATCCTTTTAATTGAAGTCTGGGTTCCTTCTTTTGCAAGGAAATATATTGATTGGTGATTTTTTTGACAACCAGAATGAGACGTCACTCCAAAAAATTATTATTTTGGGGCAATTCCAGAAAACTACATCTGAGGCTCCCAGCACTTTATTCCAGATCGCGATCTTATTAGGAGTTAAATAAACTCTATTTCAAGTAAATAAAACAATTTCAAGTTTGATTCTCTCCAGGATGACAGTAGTATTGCATTCCATGTTCTGTTAATACTCCTCTTAAAGGGACAGTCTAGTATAAATTAAACTATCATTATTCAGATAGGACTTTTAATTTTAATTGACTTTCCAATTTACTTTTATCATCGAATTTGCTTTTTTTGTCTTGGTATTCTTAGTTTAAACTAAACATAGGTAGGCTCATATGCTAATTTCTAAGCCTTTGAGGGCTGCCTCTTATCACATGCTTTTTAAATCTCTTTTCAACACAAAGAGACAGAAAGTACACATGGGCAATATAGATAACACTGTGTTCAGGCACAGAAAGTTATTTAAGATTTAGCACAAAACAATGCTAAATTTAAGACAATAGATAGTAAACAGTCACAGTCATGTGATCAGGGGGCTGGAAGAAGGTTCCTAGATACAAGGTAATCACAGAGGTAAAAAGTATATTAAAGGACTAGTAAACACAGCAGATTTGCATAATAAACAAATGCAAGATAACAAGACAATACAATAGCATTTACTCTGAATTTCAAATGAGTAGTAGATTCTTTTTTAACACATTTCAAAGTTATGTATATTTCCACTCCCCCTGTACCATGTGATAGTAATCAGCCAATCACAAATGCATATACGTATAGTTTGAGTTCTTGCACATGCTCAGTAGGAGCTGGTGATTTAAAAAAAAGTGCACATATAAAAGACTGCACATTATTTTTAATGGAAGTAAATTGGAAAGTTGTTTAAAATTACATGCTGTATCTGAATAATGAAAATTTAATAAAACCTGAGTGTCCCTTTAATATAATAGTGTTGGTTATGCAAAACTGGAAAATGGGTAATAAAGGGATTATCTATCTTTTAAAACAATAAAAATTCTATGGTAGACTGTCCCTTTAAATACATTTTTATTAATTGAGTTACAAATCAATTGACCCATTTTAAACAAGTTGGTTTAGGTTTTGTCTAACCTGCAGATTTCCAAAAAAATCTGTATTATTAATATTATGTTTCTGCTTCATAGCCTTAAAAGAGCTAATAACACAAATAATTCCAGACCCTTGCTTTCCCAATTCTAAACACTAGGGCATTCATTCCTTCACTAATTAGGGGATTATCGGTAGATATCTAGAAAAATAAGGAAAGAGATTTCTAAATCTTCCACCATGGTAGAATTTAATTTTTGAAAGTGATAATTTGTTCTCTTTAGTAGCGGGGGCAACAAATTGATGTCCAAATGAATTGCTGCTTTTAGAGAGACTGGAGAAAATAAATTGGTGTAAATATCTTTTAAAGAAAAATTACCAGTCAGTTAACCAATCAGGGATAATCTTTGCTAAGCAAGGCCAATTATATTTTTGTATTCCAGCCAAGTCGAAACCAGCAGTTTCTTTCAGTTGGGATTATTTGAAAAGAGAGAGTTTAGATTTATTCCCCCCCCCCCTCAAAAAAATCTTAATGCCATATTTAATTGTTTGATATGATAAGCCTTTATAAATAGAGGCACATTTTGCATGACAAAGTAATTTTGGGAGCAAAATCATTTTGAATAGATTAATTTTTCTAGATAATGTGATTGGCAGAGAAGCCCATTTCTTCAGATCTTCTTGAATCTTGACAATCAGACGCTTATAATTGTATTTCCTTAGATTCTATCATGATCCCTGATATGTTGTTTCTTAAAATGATTGCAAGATGTTTAATACAAAGATTGAAAAGTAATGGAGACAGGGGGCATTCTTGTCTAGTTCCTCTGTGTAGATCGAGATAAGAGAGATGACAATTTATTATAAGAGTAGAGGCAGGATTATGATATAAAAATCCAAACCGTGTAAATTGACTCCAAAAGGGGATCCCAATTTACTGAGTCGAAAACCTTTTCTGCATCAATAGAGATGATTACATTATCTACTTCTAGTAATTTTTCCTTTTTAGATATAACACGATAGAATTATACTGTTAATAATACTTTTAGTAGATTAGTGAATGACGTTCTTCCCTTCATAAAACCTGTCTGGTCATTATGGATTAAATCCGGTAAATTTAACTAATCTCATTGCTATGATACTAGCTAATAATTTTTAATCCGTATTCATAAGGCAAATAGGTCTATAAGCATCAACATTCTCTGGATTTTTATCTTTTTTAAAATAAGTAGAACATGGGACCTGGTATAAAATGTTGACATCGAGTTCAACGTATACAAATCTTAATATACTTACAATAAAAGCTCCAGTAGAGCTTAAAAGGGTAACCAATTTAACACAAGCAATCAAATCTCTGAATTCTGTTTCTATCCAGAAATGTATCTAAACCATTGTAAAATGTATCTAAGGTACTGACATTTACTACCTCCTTAGGTAATCCACAATTTGATTGCTCTTACAGGGAAAATATGTTTATGTTGCTGGAGATTAAATCTTCTTTCCTCCACCCTTAAATTTTGACCTATTGTCACAAACAATTTTCTAGGGACAAACAGAGCTTCTGCCATCTCTATATATGGGCCTTGAATATATGTTTTAAGTAATCATGTCACCTCTCAAGTGCCTTTTGTTCTAGAGAAAACAGGCCCGTTTTGGCTAACCTCTCCTCATAGCTTCAATTCTCCATTACTCTTATTAGATTTGTGGCCCTTCTCTGAACTTTTTCCAAGTCTGACTCTGCAATGTATTTTGTTTTAGATTGGTCTGCAGAACTGCACTCCATACTCAAGGTGAGGTCTTACCAGGGATTTATATAGTGACAGAATTATGCTTTCCTCCCTTGCATCAATGCCTTATTTGCCTTAGAAGCCTCTGTCCTGAGATCAACTGTTTCAACAAAATTTAAAGGAACATACTTGCAAAATAAAAAGGTCTAAAGCATGAGATAGCATTTCATTATTGCACTTTTGTTTGCAGAGAATTGTGTTTAACCTTCACTACTGCTCTAAAGGTGTACACAGCCAGTAAACTAATCAGGGGCTGCATATGCATGTAGTTGCCAACCACTGGCTATGTTCTGCTCCAAACCAGTAGTGCATTACCACTCCAGAGGTGGATTTAAATGTGTATAAACCCTGTGCCGGAGTTAAATGCAAAGTTCTGTGCAATAATAAAATATACTTTTGCAGCTGATGTTCCCCTATAGCGACCGATAATATAAAAAAGAAGAAAAGGCACTATTATCCTAAAAGGCAGCAAATAGTTATTTTCTTCTTCCCTGGCTATGTAATTCTACTTTCATTTAAAACTGCTAAAGTCTCCATGGCAACTCCTGCTGTTTGTTCTCACATTCTGCTACACAAGATACAGCAAGGAGCTAAATTAAGATTTGGGAACATTCTTTGGGAATGAAAAACAAAACCAAACAGGTAAGATCAGCAGCACTCCCCATAAAAAAGTCCTTTTTTATTACTGCTTGTTTTCATATCTGGCAACATTTGTGAATTCACATATTAACTTGTCCAACATAATGAAAGATTTTTCAGGCATATAGAGTTACATTGTACAGTCTGAAAGACAGTAAACACTTTGTAATTTTAAAATTTGTTTTCCTGCAGTATAATAAATGAAAAAAATTAACATAATGGGTGAGTTTGAAAATGTTAAGAATGCATTATTAACGGGCTTCCAGTAGGAGGAGGAGCATGGAAGCGCAGGTGACACTGCGCGCTCCTCTGTCTTAGGCAGCAACACCACGCCGACACGCCATTGTTCCATAGGCTGTGTGATTAAACGAGTAGCACTATATTAAATATATAGTGATAGTGTGCGCCAATATGGAAACAATTGGAACTAGAATACAAACATAAAAAACAAAATAAAAGTGCTCATACACATAGATGCAATAAAACAAATAATTGTGAATATGCCGGTTCAAAGGAAGTCCAAAAACAATTTCAATAAAAGTCCAAAAACAATTTCAATAAAACCTTGAGCGATATCGCAGACGTTAATACAGTCTCTGGTATGGTGGTGAATTAAAACGCTGGGCTGCTTGTCTTTGGACTGAGTGATCGATTAGTACATCTATAGGATGGACAAGAAAGACAGCGCCTCATAGTGTAGACAAACTTCAGAATATGGTATTACACTAGAAAAAACGGATGGAAATATACTCACAAAAGTACTGGCACTCTTATATAAAGAAGTGCGAATGTGCAGGCTGACATTCAACAGCAGTCAGTACGCTGAATAGCGGATCCTCCAAGATGTCAGAGATGCAGCCGTGGACTCTCACAAGAGATCTTCAATATTGGCACCAGGTATAATGTACAGTTCCCCCTCTGTGTCTGGAGCGAGCGGCACAATCTGCAATTGAGAGACAGCTTGTATGTTTAAAAACTCCCCCAAAAAGACATAGGGAGGCAATTAGATAAAAGGCGTGACAAAGTGTGAACTCAAAACAAGGCAGAGAAACACGTTTTAAGCTCGTCAAAATAAAACAAACATTGTTTTAAGTTCACGCTTTGTCACGGCTTTTATCTAATTGCCTTCCTATGTCTTTTTGGGGGAGTTTTTAAACATATTAGATTCTGCTCTCTCAATTGCGGATTGTGCCGCTCGCTCCAGACACAGAGGGGGAACCGTACATTATACCTGGTGCCAATATTGAATATCTCTTGTGTACTAAATGACACATATACATATGACACCTATAAATGACACATATACATATGACACCTATAAATGACACCATGCATATGACACCTATAAATGACACATATGCATATAGCACCTATAAATGACACATATACATATACATATGACACCTATAAATGACACATATACATATGACACCTATAAATGACACATATACATATGACACCTATAAATTACACACATGCATATGGCACCTATAAATGACACACATGCATATGGCACCTATAAATGACACATATGCATATGGCACCTATAAATTACACACATGCATATGGCACCTATAAATGACACATATACATATGAGACCTATAAATGACACATATACATATGTGGCACCTATAAATTACACACATGCATATGGCACCTATAAATGACACATATACATATGACACCTATAAATGACACATATACATATGACACCTATAAATGACACATACATATGACACCTATAAATGACACCATGCATATGACACCTATAAATGACACATATGCATATGACACCTATAAATTACACATATGCATATGACACCTATAAATGACGTGTATGCATATGGCACCTATAAATGACACATATACATGACACCTATAAATGACACACATGCATATGGAACCTATAAATGACACATATACATATGACACCTATAAATGACACATATACATATGACACCTATAAATGACACACATGCATATGACACCTATAAATGACACATATACATATGACACCGTATCATAGCAGGAACCAAGCGAACCTGCAGTCATGATTTATCAAGCAGCGGTCAGACCGCTGCTTACCTACCTGTTCTCAACCTCTTTTAAGAGGAGAATTTCAATCTCTCCGGTGTCGTCCGACCGGGAAGATTGGCATCTCCTGCCCGAGCGTGATTGGCTGTGTGCGGGCAAGGAGCAGGGTTGCACACAAGCACAAAGGAGCGCTTGTGTGCAATGTTAAATGCAGGTAGCGGATTGCTTCCAGGGGCGAATATGTCCGCCACGGAATGATAAATACAGCCCAGAGAGTTAAAGAGACTTATCAGCAATTAGACTAATTATTTACTTTGCTTCCTTGTCTTGCAATTAAAGTCTAAAAATTGTGGATTTTCCAGTCCTGAAAACTGAAAAAGCACATGACAGGATTCTCAAAACTAACCCTGCAACCTGTCTCTAATTTGCAGTTTGATATCTTATAATCTGTGTGGCAAGTTCTGTTTTTTACAAACGCAAGTCAAGTTTAGCTCCTCAAAATAATAAAGTGGTGGGTGGAGCTTGGCTATTGAAAATTAACTGCAGCAAACAAGGTGTTAATGATTTCTAATAATGCCCAATCTGTAGTGATATGTTAAACTACTGGAAGACAGCAGCACATTTTGTGATTATAAGGTGTTAACTATCCCTTTAAGTGCAGAACTGCACAAGACCTAAATGCTTAAAGGGATAGGAAAGTCAAAATGAAATGTGCATGATTCAGATAGAGCATGTCATTTTACGACACTTTTAAATTCACTTATATTTTCAAATGTGCTTCGTTCTCTTGGTATCCCTTGTTGAAACATAATACACACATATCCTACAATAGTGGGAGCTAGTTGCCAATTATAGCCTGTAAACATTTGTCTTTTGTGATTGGCTGACTAGATGTGTTCAGCTTGCAGCCAGTAGTGCAATGTTGTTCCTTCAGCAATGAATAACAAGAGAATGAAGCAAATTTGATAATGAAAGCAAATTGGAAAGTTGTTTAAAATTGTATGTTCTATCCAAATCATGAAATACATTTTTGGGGTTTCCTGTCCCGTTAATACATTTTTAAAAGCAATTAAAGGGACAGTCTATACCAAAATTGTTATTGTTTAAAAAAGATAGACAATACCTTTAGTACCCATTCCCCAGCTTTGCACAACCAAAATTGTTATATTATTATACTTTATAACATTTAAACCTCTAAAATTCTGCTGGTTTTTAAGCCACTACATACAGCCCCTTGTCACATGATTTTTTTATTAGCTTTTCACAACAAGAGACTGCTAATTCATGTTTGCCGTGTATATACCGTTGTGCTCTCTCCCGTGGAGTTGTGCAGGACACAGCACAAATTGGTTAAAATGCAAGTCAGTAGATAATAAATAAATAGCCTTGTGATAAGGGGGCTGTCTGCAGAGGTTTAGATACATGGTAATCACAGAGGTAAAAAGTATATTAATATAACCGTGCTGGTTGTGCAAAACCGGGGAATGGGTAATAAAGGGATTAGCTATCTTTTTAAACAATAACATTTTTGGAGTAGACTGTCCCTTTATTAGTAAAACATGTATTGTTGTCTCCCTTAGTTGTGGCCATTTTGGGCTAGTAGTAATGAAGTTTGTTTATTGCTCACAATCACAAAGCATTTTGAAGAAAACCTGGGCTACAGAATAAGCTTTTTGGTTCTATAGGAAGCATGGGACAAACATCATTTTTAAACAAAAAGAAGAGCAATTTATTGTCCCTTTAAAGCAACATTAAGAATACTTTTACAAGCTATAAATATGGAGTTTGCTCGCCCTAAACAAAATAGCAACCTGTACATTCCATACCCTGCTAGTTCATGCAACGCTGAGCTGCGGAAGACATGTTCTTTCTGCGTTTCAACCACTTTTAAATTGGCTCCCATCACTTTTACAGCCAGTGCAAACTGACATTAAAATGAAAAAGAATTCTCTGATGCCCCCTAGTGGTAATATATTAGCACACACTTAAAAGACATCACAGATGTGAGATTATTTGCAAACTTCACGATGGAACAATAAAGGAATATAAACTGCAGCAGAAGCGGTTGCTACGGTTACTAGCTGATAATTATATGTACACTGTGTATAAGTGATTGCATTTGCAATTTGCTCATTCCACGATTCTTGATTTTATTTCAGAGGAACCATAGCAACAGTATTATTTCTAGAAGCATCAACTCCCACCATAAGGCATGTCACCATGAGATCCATAGCACATTCCTCAGTTCTTAAGTTTTTTGTAATAATAAAAAAAAAATACTGTGGTTTTCAGAGTCAAATTACAGAGAGGAAGGTTAAGATTTTGCTGCAGTTTGTATGGTGAAAATATGTTGGCCATTTACATTAGTAAGTGACAGAGGCCAACAGAAATTTGAACAACACAATATTCACTTATAGTATAAGATGTGATTTTCTTCCTATGGTCTTAACTGCCTGTATATTACACAATATTCCAGAGCAAATGGAAGCCAGCATGCTGACTGTGCAACTGAGAACAACATACTAGTGCTTGTATATTACACAATATTCCAGAGCAAATGGAAGCCAGCATGCTGACTGTGCAACTGAGAACAACATACTAGTGCTTGTATATTACACAATATTCCAGAGCAAATGGAAGCCAGCATGCTGACTGTGCAACTGAGAACAACATACTAGTGCTTGTATATTACACAATATTCCAGAGCAAATGGAAGCCAGCATGCTGACTGTGCAACTGAGAACAACATACTAGTGCTTGTATATTACACAATATTCCAGAGCAAATGGAAGCCAGCATGCTGACTGTGCAACTGAGAACAACATACTAGTGCTTGTATATTACACAATATTCCAGAGCAAATGGAAGCCAGCATGCTGACTGTGCAACTGATAACAACATACTAGTGCTTGTATATTACACAATATTCCAGAGCAAATGGAAGCCAGCATGCTGACTGTGCAACTGATAACAACATACTAGTGCTTGTATATTACTGAGCTTTCACCTTTGTGCAAAAAGTAGAGAACTGGGGGCTTACAAGTATCTCCTCTTCAGCCAACGACGAAATGGGAGCTTACATTTTTATAATGCTTAAAGGGTCATCAAACATTCTGATAATGTAACAGTAAATGTTTAATCAAGTGTTGTAAAAAAAGAACACTGCAATATACTTTAGTTTAAAGGGATAACAAGTTAAAACAAAAAAATGAAATGTGTATGGGTGCGTTTAAATTTTACATAGACGTATTTTATCAATATACTTCTATTAGCAAGAATGCTTCTAGTAAAAGTTAGTACTGTTTCTGTGGGATACGCACAGATACTACGTGCAAACAATATGGCTGCTCAGAGAGCTGGTGGCGGTGTGTATTGCGTCACAGAAGCCACCTCTAACTTTCTTAGACACTGCAATTTTTACCTTTCTTTAAAGGGACATCCAGTCAAAATTTAAATGCACATAGGTGAATTACATCTTTAAATAGAAACATATATGCAATATACCTGTATTGGCCAAAATGCTTCTAGTAAAAGTTATCAATGTTTAAAGTGAAGGTAAAGTTTATTTAATTGGAATATATCAATGTATTCCTTCAACATAGAATATGCTAATCGCTAACTTGATTTTATAAAGAAAATATATATATTTTTCTTTTATTTTTATCTATATTTTTCCCTACCGTTCCATCGATAACTCCTCCCAACCTCTATATCCGGATCTGAAGTGCTGTTACGTATAGAGTGGTCCCACCCGGCTCTATACATAACAGCAGAAGCGCATTCACGATGAGCGTTGTAACTGCGCATGCACGATTCTCAGCACACCCATCTCCCTTCACCTAGAACAAGTGTCATTAAGCAGAACAAGAACGCATGCGCAAAACTAGAATGTGCGTGTAGTCTGTGAAGAAGAAATAGACTCTAGCGCATGTGCAGTACATCGAGTAGGCGGATGACGTAGGGTCACGGGCGCCTAACGGACAGAATTTCAACTGGCTGCTCTAAAAACGTGACACAAAAATTAAAAAATTAAAAATAACCTGGTTGATTGTGACAATCGGAAAAAAGGGAATTACAATTGAAATGACTGGATTGGGAAGTAATATTGTAAAAAAATTATGAATTAAAGTCCCATTCATTTTCAACAAAGAATTGGATTCTGTATCAGCGTTAAGGTAACTTTACCTTCACTTTAAGTATTAACATTTTTCTCTGCATGTGCATGTGAAGTATAGCTATATATTCTCAGTGCACCAGCATTTTATATACTGCAGCTGCTGAGAGCACCAGTGGGGCTTGTATCATGTCAGCAATTAACAAATTCATTACCATGTCTGCCCAAACACCTTACTCTCACTGAGAAAGTGCTTTGTTAAAAAGGCTGGTGCATACTGCTATACTTAAATAAACTTTTGAAACAGCTTTTACTAGAAGTATTTTTGCTTATATATGTATATTACAAAAATGTTTCTATACAAAACTGAACTGCATCCATATAAATCCCAGTTTTGGCTAGAATGTCCCTTTAACTGAAAATATCAGGTTTTCTAAATCACACTGAGTTTTCTATAAAGTAATGGGCTACACCATGTTGGAGCCTAGATTTTCTACATATCTCTCTCTCTCTCCTGCTGAGGACAATTATGATATAAATCAGGCAATAAAAAAGACTATGCAAACACAGCTGTGTGGGAACCCTATTAGTTAATTACAATCCTATATTGCACACTTTTATTGCCTGATGTATATCTGTCTCTAATTATCCTCTCCAGAAAAGACAGATACATGGAAAGCCTAAGTTCAAACTTTATAGAAACGAAAGTATTTTATAGGGGTACATTTTTTAATTTGCTTTCGCAGCTTTTCTGGCTACATGGAGCAGGTTCGCATTTTTCTATCTGTCACCTCAGAAGTGACAAGATCAATCCCCTTCACACTTGTTTGGTAAGGGTGAATGACATTCCCTGCTCTAGCGCAATTGGTTGTGCTGAAGTAGGTGGCAGCATTGCACAAGAATCCTCTTGTGCAATAATAAATTTTACTGTGCAATGAAACATCGCAAGTGGTGAATGGAAACAGACAGTAATACTTGTGAATCCCTCCGCCTGCAGGGATAGTACATTTACCCCATAGAAACTAAACCTTTTCACTTCTGTATTCAATATTTAAACAACTAAGACAATTGTAAACAATACATATAGATAATAATCTCTTAAAGTGAATGTCAATTTTGATGCTAAATTGCCCAGTTTTTAAAAATTTGATTAAAAAACAGGGGCACTTTAATTCATCGAAATTTACATTTCACTCCTGTTGTGAAATTTTTTTTTACCTTTTAATCTTCACAGCAGCTCCAGCTTCCTCCGGTCGTTGCAAGCCATTTCTGATGTCAGAAATGACAGATTGGTCATCCTCCAATCATGGCTTCCCCCCGGGGAAATCAGTGTCTGATTCAACGCCGTGATTGGAGAAAGTCGGATTCCTCATTTTAGACCCAGGAAGAGGTTTTGCAACGACCGGAGGAAGCTGGAGCTGCTGTGAAGAGTAAAAGGTAAGGTTTTTTTTTTCAACAGGAGTGAAATGTAAATTTTTATGAATTAAAGTGCCCCTGTTTTTTAATCGAATTTTTAAAAACCGGGCACTTTAGCATCAAAATTGACATTCACTTTAACTTTAATAGTTACCATAACATTGCTACATCCCACTCTCATGTTAATTAATACTTTACATTTACTTTAGTCACTCGCGGCACTCTTCTCTTTGGAGCTGGATTTATTCCTGTGAAAGTGCAGCACATGATGATCCGTGCAAATCCAAAGAGCGGAAAGCCATGAGAGGTTGCCTTCTTCTGCATTCGGGGACATCCGAAACCTCTGAATGCATTTGCCTGACATTTACTTATTTAATAATTAAACAACTAATATAATTTAAAAAGTAATAAAATGTAAAAATGATCTACATATTATTTCCATAAAATCTTTGCTCTGCATACATTATCTTCACGCATTTACTGGTTTGTGCTCCTTTAAAATAATAAAGAACACTTTTTGCTCAGAATAACACCTAAGGTCCATAATAAACCATAAGAACTAATAGCCTACAGCACAACCATCGCTAATGATATGTTTTCATTATGAAGCAAAAACTATTTTCAAGACACTCTAATCACAAAAGACCACCAAAGGCTCTCTCGAAATCTTCAAATCTCAGATGGATACTAATCTTCAAGTTTAAAATCTGATCACATTTTTGTTACTAAGTTATACAAAGAGGAAAAGCAAAATGCCTGTCAACATTGTTATAGAAAAGAACAGAGCCCAACAGATCTTTCACACATTTGTCTATTAACAGCAATGAAAACACTTTCTAATATATATACTTTCATTATTTATTTTGCCTCCATTTCATGTCATTTAGCGCTCAGAATTGAGGATTTTTTCATCCTCAGAGCAAGAAAAGCAACCAGCTGACTTCTTAAGGCTAACCCTGCTAATTAGCTTTAACTGATAACAGCTGCAAAACAATGCACTTTATACTAACATAATGACCGCTAGCCTTGTTGTCTGCAGCAAAGAATGTTCTAATTTAGACTTCGCTGATAAGTTATTATGTAGCAACGTCACAGGAATTTCTTGTAAATACAAGGTGTTTACTGTCCCTTTAATGGTTACCCTGCCCTTTCTATAGTACGGGAAGATATTCGTTTTATTCATTGTATTGCATTATTCTACTTCTCAAAGTAAAGCTGTTCTTGAGGGGAAATTTAATACAACACTCTCAGCAAATGTGTACATGTTTTTCTAAAACTATTATAACAATTTCTAGGTATGTGACAAATTATTATTCAATGCCCTTTTCAGATCGTGTACGTGGCATAAACACTTAGCAGCTAGAGACTGAAATGTCTTCTCCGTTGTGACCGGCAGGATTTTACTGAAATGAAACTAGATAACGCTACTATATCCGTCAGCTTGGTATGTATTCATGTCACACTTTCTAGCAGATCTTAGGTAAAGCAAAAACACAGACCAATTAAAGGGATATCAAAGCCCAAAAAAGTCTTTAGTGGTTCAGACAGAGCAAACCATTCTAAAAAAATTAAATTTACTTCTGTTATCAAGTTTGCTTTGTTCTCATGATATTCTTTGTTCAAGAGATACCTTGGTGGGTATCTGGAACACTACATAGTAGGTTGCAAATGGATAACATTCTTGCAAAACTGCAGCCATACAGCGCTCCAGAAATGGGACGGCTCCTAAGCTTAGGTCCCTGCTTTCCCCAAAAGATACCTAAAGAACAAAGAAAGATGAATAATAGAAGTAAATTAGAAAGTTGTTTAAAATGTCATGCTCTATCTGAATCATACAGAAACATTTTGGGTTTCATATCCCTTTAACAGCGAAGTCTAAATTAGAACATTCTTTGCTGCAGACAACAAGGCTAGCGGTCATTATATTAGTATAAAGTGCATTGTTTTTCAGCTGTTATCAGTTAAAGCTAATTAGCAGGGTTAGCCTTAAGAAGTCAGCTAGGTGCTTTTCTTGCTCTGAGGATGAAAAAATCCTCAATTCTGAGCGCTAAATGACATGAAATGGAGGCAAAATAAATAATGAAAGTGTATATATTAGAAAGTGTTTTCATTGCTGTTAATAGACAAATGTGTGAAAGATCTGTTGGGCTCTGTTCTTTTCTATAACAATGTTGACAGGCATTTTGCTTTTCCTCTTTTGTATACCTTAGTAACAAAAATGTGATCAGATTTTAAACTTGAAGATTAGTATCCATCTGAGATTTGAAGATTTCGAGAGAGCCTTTGGTGGTCTTTTGTGATTAGAGTTTCTTGAAAATAGTTTTTGTTTCATAATGAAAACATATCAAATACATATAGCTCATGCAGAGTCTAGAAAGCTTACTTGTTACGTTGCAGCACAACCCTTTCATTTGAGTTCTCAAGTCTACAGGCGCTGATTGCAGACAAATTGCAACAGTTTTTTTTTTTATTGATCATTAGCGATGGTTGTGCTGTAGGCTATTAGTTCTTATGGTTTATTATGGACCTTAGGTTTTATTCTGAGCAAAAAGTGTTCTTTATTATTTTAAAGGAGCACAAACCAGTAAATGCGTGAAGATAATGTATGCAGAGCAAAGATTTTATGGAAATAATATGTAGATCATTTTTACATTTTATTACTTTTTAAATTATATTAGTTGTTTAATTATTAAATAAGTAAATGTCAGGCAAATGCATTTTTTTTTAAAAATAAGCGGTTTTAATTTTTACATAAAAAGGAATACTATGTATATAGCATGCTGCCTAACGGTACCACTAGAGACTAGACTGCACATAAACAGCATCCAGGGCCTGTGCCTTATGTATATAGCATGCTGCCTAACGGTACCACTAGACTGTGTATAAACAGAATCCAGGGCCTGTGCCTTATGTATATAGCATGCTGCCTAACGGTACCACTAGACTGTGTATAAACAGCATCCAGGGCCTGTGCTCTCCTGTGTCTGTGCCTTATGTATATAGCATGCTGCCTAACGGTACCACTAGACTGTATATAAACAGCATCCAGGGCCTGTGCTCTCCTGTGTCTGTGCCTTATGTATATAGCATGCTGCCTAACGGTACCACTAGACTGTGTATAAACAGCATCCAGGGCCTGTGCTCTCCTGTGTCTGTGCCTTATGTATATAGCATGCTGCCTAACGGTACCACTAGACTGTGTATAAACAGCATCCAGGGCCTGTGCTCTCCTGTGTCTGTGCCTTATGTATATAGCATGCTGCCTAACGGTACCACTAGACTGTACATAAACAGCATCCAGGGCCTGTGCTCTCCTGTGTCTGTGCCTTATGTATATAGCATGCTGCCTAACGGTACTACTAGACTGTATATAAACAGCATCCAGGGCCTGTGCTCTCCTGTGTCTGTGCCTTATGTATATAGCATGCTGCCTAACGGTACTACTAGACTGTATATAAACAGCATCCAGGGCCTGTGCTCTCTTGTGTCTGTGCCTTATGTATATAGCATGCTGCCTAACGGTGCCACTAGACTGTATATAAACAGCATCCAGGGCCTGTGCTCTCCTGTGTCTGTACCTTATGTATATAGCATGCTGCCTAACGGTACCACTAGACTGTATATAAACAGCACTCACGGCCTGTGCTCTCCTGTGTCTGTGCCTTATGTATATAGCATGCTGCCTAACGGTACCACTAGACTGTACATAAACAGCATCCAGGGCCTGTGCTCTCCTGTGTCTGTACCTTATGTATATAGCATGCTGCCTAACGGTACCACTAGACTGTATATAAACAGCATCCAGGGCCTGTGCTCTCTGGTGTCTGTGCCTTATGTATATAGCATGCTGCCTAACTGTACCACTAGACTGTATATAAACAGCACTCAGGGCCTGTGCTCTCTGGTGTCTGTGCCTTATGTATATAGCATGCTGCCTAACGGTACTACTAGACTGTATATAAACAGCATCCAGGGCCCGTGCTCTCCTGTGTCTGTGCCTTATGTATATAGCATGCTGCCTAACGGTACTACTAGACTGTATATAAACAGCATCCAGGGCCTGTGCTCTTCTGTGTCTGTGCCTTATGTATATAGCATGCTGCCTAACGGTACTACTAGACTGTATATAAACAGCATCCAGGGCCTGTGCTCTCCTGTGTCTGTGCCTTATGTATATAGCATGCTGCCTAACGGTACTACTAGACTGCACATAAACAGCATCCAGGGCCTGTGCTCTCCTGTGTCTCTGCCTTATATATATAGCATGCTGCCTAACGGTACCACTAGACTGTATATAAACAGCACTCAGGGCCTGTGCTCTCCTGTGTCTGTGCCTTATGTATATAGCATGCTGCCTAACGGTACCACTAGACTGTAAATAGACAGCATCCAGGGCCTGTGCTCTCCTGTGTCTGTACCTTATGTATATAGCATGCTGCCTAACGGTACTACTAGACTGTATATAAACAGCATCCAGGGCCTGTGCTCTCCTGTGTCTGTACCTTATGTATATAGCATGCTGCCTAACGGTACTACTAGACTGTATATAAACAGCATCCAGGGCCTGTGCTCTCCTGTGTCTGTACCTTATGTATATAGCATGCTGCCTAACGGTACCACTAGACTGTATATAAACAGCACTCACGGCCTGTGCTCTCCTGTGTCTGTGCCTTATGTATATAGCATGCTGCCTAACGGTACCACTAGACTGTACATAAACAGCATCCAGGGCCTGTGTCTGTACCTTATGTATATAGCATGCTGCCTAACAGTACCACTAGACTGTATATAAACAGCACTCAGGGCCTGTGCTCTCCTGTGTCTGTGCCTTATGTATATAGCATGCTGCCTAACAGTACTACTAGACTGTATATAAACAGCATCCAGGGCCCGTGCTCTCCTGTGTCTGTGCCTTATGTATATAGCATGCTGCCTAACAGTACTACTAGACTGTATATAAACAGCATCCAGGGCCTGTGCTCTCCTGTGTCTGTGCCTTATGTATATAGCATGCTGCCTAACGGTACCACTAGACTGTACATAAACAGCATCCAGGGTCTGTGCTCTCCTGTGTCTGTGCCTTATGTATATAGCATGCTGCCTAACGGTACTACTAGACTATATATAAACAGCACTCAGGGCCTGTGCTCTCCTGTGTCTGTGCCTTATGTATATAGCATGCTGCCTAACGGTACTACTAGACTGTATATAAACAGCATCCAGGGCCTGTGCTCTACTGTGTCTGTGCCTTATATATATAGCATGCTGCCTAACGGTGCCACTAGACTGTATATAAACAGCATCCAGGGCCTGTGCTCTTCTGTGTCTGTGCCTTATGTATATAGCATGCTGCCTAACTGTACCACTAGACTGTATATAAACAGCATCCAGGGCCTGTGCTCTCCTGTGTCTGTGCCTTATGTATATAGCATGCTGCCTAACGGTACCACTAGACTGTATATAAACAGCATCCAGGGCCTGTGGTCTTCTGTGTCTGTGCCTTATGTATATAGCATGCTGCCTAACGGTACTACTAGACTGTATATAAACAGCATCCAGGGCCTGTGCTCTCCTGTGTCTGCGCCTTATGTATATAGCATGCTGCCTAACGGTACCACTAGACTGTATATAAACAGCATCCAGGGCCTGTGCTCTCCTGTGTCTGTGCCTTATGTATATAGCATGCTGCCTAACGGTACCACTAGACTGTATATAAACAGCATCCAGGGCCTGTGCTCTCCTGTGTCTGTGCCTTATGTATATAGCATGCTGCCTAACAGTAATACTAGACTGTATATAAACAGCATCCAGGGCCTGTGCTCTCCTGTGTCTGTGCCTTATGTATATAGCATGCTGCCTAACGGTACTACTAGACTGCACATAAACAGCATCCAGGGCCTTTGCACTCCTGTGTGTGTGCCTTATGTATATAGCATGCTGCCTAACAGTACTACTAGACTGTATATAAACAGCATCCAGGGCCTGTGCTCTCCTGTGTCTGTGCCTTATGTATATAGCATGCTGCCTAACGGTACCACTAGACTGTATATAAACAGCGCTCACGGCCTGTGCTCTCCTGTGTCTGTGCCTTATATATACAGCATGCTGCCTAACGGTACCACTAGACTGTACATAAACAGCATCCAGGGCCTGTGCTCTTCTGTGTCTGTGCCTTATGTATATAGCATGCTGCCTAACGGTACCACTAGACTGTATATAAACAGCATCCAGGGCCTGTGCTCTCCTGTGTCTGTGCCTTATGTATATAGCATGCTGCCTAACAGTACTACTAGACTGTATATAAACAGCATCCAGGGCCTGTGCTCTCCTGTGTCTGTGCCTTATGTATATAGCATGCTGCCTAACGGTACCACTAGACTGTACATAAACAGCATCCAGGGTCTGTGCTCTCCTGTGTCTGTGCCTTATGTATATAGCATGCTGCCTAATGGTACTACTAGACTGTATATAAACAGCATCCAGGGCCTGTGCTCTCCTGTGTCTGTGCCTTATGTATATAGCATGCTGCCTAACGGTACCACTAGACTGTATATAAACAGCACTCACGGCCTGTGCTCTCCTGTGTCTGTACCTTATGTATATAGCATGCTGCCTAACGGTACCACTAGACTGTGTATAAACAGCATCCAGGGCCTGTGCTCTCCTGTGTCTGTTCCTTATGTATATAGCATGCTGCCTAACGGTACCACTAGACTGTATATAAACAGTATCCAGGGCCTGTGCTCTCCTGTGTCTGTGCCTTATGTATATAGCATGCTGCCTAACGGTACTACTAGACTGTACATAAACAGCATCCAGGGCCTGTGCTCTCCTGTGTCTGTGCCTTATGTATATAGCATGCTGCCTAACGGTACCACTAGACTGTATATAAACAGCATCCAGGGCCTGTGCTCTCCTGTGTCTGTGCCTTATGTATATAGCATGCTGCCTAACGGTACCACTAGACTGTATATAAACAGCATCCAGGGCCTGTGCTCTCCTGTGTCTGTGCCTTATGTATATAGCATGCTGCCTAACGGTACCCCTAGACTGTGTATAAACAGCATCCAGGACCTGTGCTCTCCTGTGTCTGTGCCTTATGTATATAGCATGCTGCCTAACGGTACCACTAGACTGTATATAAACAGCATCCAGGGCCTGTGCTCTCCTGTGTCTGTGCCTTATGTATATAGCATGCTGCCTAACGGTACCACTAGACTGTATATAAACAGCACTCACGGCCTGTGCTCTCCTGTGTCTGTGCCTTATGTATATAGCATGCTGCCTAACGGTACCACTAGACTGTACATAAACAGAATCCAGGGCCAGTGCTCTCTGGTGTCTGTGCCTTATGTATATAGCATGCTGCCTAACTGTACCACTAGACTGTATATAAACAGCATCCAGGGCCTGTGCTCTCCTGTGTCTGTGCCTTATGTATATAGCATGCTGCCTAACGGTACCACTAGACTGTATATAAACAGCACTCACGGCCTGTGCTCTCCTGTGTCTGTTCCTTATGTATATAGCATGCTGCCTAACGGTACTACTAGACTGTATATAAACAGCATCCAGGGCCTGTGCTCTCCTGTGTCTGTTCCTTATGTATATAGCATGCTGCCTAACGGTACCACTAGACTGTATATAAACAGCACTCAGGGCCTGTGCTCTCCTGTGTCTGTACCTTATGTATATAGCATGCTGCCTAACGGTACTACTAGACTGTATATAAACAGCACTCAGGGCCTGTGCTCTCCTGTGTCTGTACCTTATGTATATAGCATGCTGCCTAACGGTACCACTAGACTGTATATAAACAGCATCCAGGGCCTGTGCTCTCCTGTGTCTGTTCCTTATGTATATAGCATGCTGCCTAACGGTACCACTAGACTATGTGTAAACAGCATCCAGGGCATATGCTCTCCTGTGTCTGTGCCTTATGTATATAGCATGCTGCCTAACGGTACTACTAGACTGTGTGTAAACAGCATCCAGGACATATGCTCTCCTGTGTCTGTGCCTTATGTATATAGCATGCTGCCTAACGGTACTACTAGACTGTATATAAACAGCATCCAGGGCCTGTGCTCTCCTGTGTCTGTGCCTTATGTATATAGCATGCTGCCTAACGGTACTACTAGACTGTATATAAACAGCACCCAGGGCCTGTGTTCTCCTGTGTCTGTGCCTTATGTATATAGCATGCTGCCTAACAGTACCACTAGACTGTATATAAACAGCACTCAGGGCCTGTGCTCTCCTGTGTCTGTGCCTTATGTATATAGCATGCTGCCTAACGGTACTACTAGACTGTACATAAACAGCATCCAGGGCCTGTGCTCTCCTGTGTCTGTACCTTATGTATATAGCATGCTGCCTAACGGTACCACTAGACTGTATATAAACAGCACCCAGGGCCTGTGCTCTCCTGTGTCTGTGCCTTATGTATATAGCATGCTGCCTAACTGTACCACTAGACTGTACATAAACAGCATCCAGGGCCTGTGCTCTTCTGTGTCTGTGCCTTATGTATATAGCATGCTGCCTAACAGTACTACTAGACTGTATATAAACAGCATCCAGGGCCTGTGCTCTCCTGTGTCTGTGCCTTATGTATATAGCATGCTGCCTAACGGTATTACTAGACTGTATATAAACAGCACTCAGGGCCTGTGCTCTCCTGTGTCTGTGCCTTATGTATATAGCATGCTGCCTAACGGTACTACTAGACTGTATATAAACAGCATCCAGGGCCTGTGCTCTACTGTGTCTGTGCCTTATATATATAGCATGCTGCCTAACGGTGCCACTACACTGTATATAAACAGCATCCAGGGCCTGTGCTCTTCTGTGTCTGTGCCTTATGTATATAGCATGCTGCCTAACTGTACCACTAGACTGTATATAAACAGCATCCAGGGCCTGTGCTCTCCTGTGTCTGTGCCTTATGTATATAGCATGCTGCCTAACGGTACTACTAGACTGTATATAAACAGCATCCAGGGCCTGTGCTCTCCTGTGTCTGCGCCTTATGTATATAGCATGCTGCCTAACGGTACCACTAGACTGTATATAAACAGCATCCAGGGCCTGTGCTATCCTGTGTCTGTGCCTTATGTATATAGCATGCTGCCTAACGGTACTACTAGACTGTATATAAACAGCATCCAGGGCCTGTGCTCTCCTGTGTCTGCGCCTTATGTATATAGCATGCTGCCTAACGGTACCACTAGACTGTATATAAACAGCATCCAGGGCCTGTGCTATCCTGTGTCTGTGCCTTATGTATATAGCATGCTGCCTAACTGTACCACTAGACTGTGTATAAACAGCATCCAGGGCCTGTGCTCTACTGTGTCTGTTCCTTATGTATATAGCATGCTGCTGAACGGTACCACTAGACTGTATATAAACAGTATCCAGGGCCTGTGCTCTCCTGTGTCTGTGCCTTATGTATATAGCATGCTGCCTAACGGTACTACTAGACTGTACATAAACAGCATCCAGGGCCTGTGCTCTCCTGTGTCTGTGCCTTATGTATATAGCATGCTGCCTAACGGTACCACTAGACTGTATATAAACAGCATCCAGGGCCTGTGCTCTCCTGTGTCTGTGCCTTATGTATATAGCATGCTGCCTAACGGTACCACTAGACTGTATATAAACAGCATCCAGGGTCTGTGCTCTCCTGTGTCTGTGCCTTATGTATATAGCATGCTGCCTAACGGTACCACTAGACTGTACATAAACAGCATCCAGGGCCTGTGCTCTTCTGTGTCTGTGCCTTATGTATATAGCATGCTGCCTAACGGTACCACTAGACTGTATATAAACAGCATCCAGGGCCTGTGCTCTCCTGTGTCTGTGCCTTATGTATATAGCATGCTGCCTAACAGTACTACTAGACTGTATATAAACAGCATCCAGGGCCTGTGCTCTCCTGTGTCTGTGCCTTATGTATATAGCATGCTGTCTAACGGTACCACTAGACTGTACATAAACAGCATCCAGGGTCTGTGCTCTCCTGTGTCTGTGCCTTATGTATATAGCATGCTGCCTAACGGTACTACTAGACTGTATATAAACAGCATCCAGGGCCTGTGCTCTCCTGTGTCTGTTCCTTATGTATATAGCATGCTGCCTAACGGTACCACTAGACTGTATATAAACAGCACTCACGGCCTGTGCTCTCCTGTGTCTGTACCTTATGTATATAGCATGCTGCCTAACGGTACCACTAGACTGTACATAAACAGCATCCAGGGCCTGTGCTCTCCTGTGTCTGTGCCTTATGTATATAGCATGCTGCCTAACGGTACCACTAGACTGTATATAAACAGCATCCAGGGCCTGTGCTCTCCTGTGTCTGTGCCTTATGTATATAGCATGCTGCCTAACGGTACCACTAGACTGTATATAAACAGCATCCAGGGCCTGTGCTCTCCTGTGTCTGTGCCTTATGTATATAGCATGCTGCCTAACGGTACCACTAGACTGTATATAAACAGCATCCAGGGCCTGTGCTCTCCTGTGTCTGTGCCTGTGCCTTATGTATATAGCATGCTGCCTAACGGTACCCCTAGACTGTGTATAAACAGCATCCAGGGCCTGTGCTCTCCTGTGTCTGTGCCTTATGTATATAGCATGCTGCCTAACGGTACCACTAGACTGTATATAAACAGCATCCAGGGCCTGTGCTCTCCTGTGTCTGTGCCTTATGTATATAGCATGCTGCCTAACGGTACCACTAGATTGTATATAAACAGCACTCACGGCCTGTGCTCTCCTGGGTCTGTGCCTTATGTATATAGCATGCTGCCTAACGGTACCACTAGACTGTACATAAACAGAATCCAGGGCCAGTGCTCTCTGGTGTCTGTGCCTTATGTATATAGCATGCTGCCTAACTGTACCACTAGACTGTATATAAACAGCATCCAGGGCCTGTGCTCTCCTGTGTCTGTGCCTTATGTATATAGCATGCTGCCTAACGGTACCACTAGACTGTATATAAACAGCACTCACGGCCTGTGCTCTCCTGTGTCTGTGCCTTATGTATATAGCATGCTGCCTAACGGTACTACTAGACTGTATATAAACAGCATCCAGGGCCTGTGCTCTCCTGTGTCTGTTCCTTATGTATATAGCATGCTGCCTAACGGTACCACTAGACTGTATATAAACAGCATCCAGGGCCTGTGCTCTTCTGTGTCTGTGCATTATGTATATAGCATGCTGCCTAACGGTACTACTAGACTGTATATAAACAGCACTCAGGGCCTGTGCTCTCCTGTGTCTGTACCTTATGTATATAGCATGCTGCCTAACGGTACTACTAGACTGTATATAAACAGCATCCAGGGCCTGTGCTCTCCTGTGTCTGTTCCTTATGTATATAGCATGCTGCCTAAGGGTACCACTAGACTGTGTGTAAACAGCATCCAGGGCATATGCTCTCCTGTGTCTGTGCCTTATGTATATAGCATGCTGCCTAACGGTACTACTAGACTGTGTGTAAACAGCATCCAGGACATATGCTCTCCTGTGTCTGTGCCTTATGTATATAGCATGCTGCCTAATGGTACTACTAAACTGTATATAAACAGCATCCAGGGCCTGTGCTCTCCTGTGTCTGTGCCTTATGTATATAGCATGCTGCCTAACGGTACTACTAGACTGTATATAAACAGCACCCAGGGCCTGTGTTCTCCTGTGTCTGTGCCTTATGTATATAGCATGCTGCCTAACAGTACCACTAGACTGTATATAAACAGCACTCAGGGCCTGTGCTCTCCTGTGTCTGTGCCTTATGTATATAGCATGCTGCCTAGCGGTACTACTAGACTGTATATAAACAGCATCCAGGGCCTGTGCTCTACTGTGTCTGTGCCTTATATATATAGCATGCTGCCTAACGGTGCCACTAGACTGTATATAAACAGCATCCAGGGCCTGTGCTCTTCTGTGTCTGTGCCTTATGTATATAGCATGCTGCCTAACTGTACCACTAGACTGTATATAAACAGCATCCAGGGCCTGTGCTCTCCTGTGTCTGTGCCTTATGTATATAGCATGCTGCCTAACGGTACCACTAGACTGTATATAAACAGCATCCAGGGCCTGTGCTCTTCTGTGTCTGTGCCTTATGTATATAGCATGCTGCCTAACGGTACCACTAGACTGTACATAAACAGCATCCAGGGCCTGTGCTCATCTGTGTCTGTGCCTTATGTATATAGCATGCTGCCTAACGGTACCACTAGACTGTATATAAACAGCATCCAGGGCCTGTGCTCTCCTGTGTCTGTGCCTTATGTATATAGCATGCTGCCTAACAGTACTACTAGACTGTATATAAACAGCATCCAGGGCCTGTGCTCTCCTGTGTCTGTGCCTTATGTATATAGCATGCTGCCTAACGGTACCACTAGACTGTACATAAACAGCATCCAGGGTCTGTGCTCTCCTGTGTCTGTGCCTTATGTATATAGCATGCTGCCTAACGGTACTACTAGACTGTATATAAACAGCATCCAGGGCCTGTGCTCTCCTGTGTCTGTTCCTTATGTATATAGCATGCTGCCTAACGGTACCACTAGACTGTGTGTAAACAGCATCCAGGACATATGCTCTCCTGTGTCTGTGCCTTATGTATATAGCATGCTGCCTAAGGGTACCACTAGACTGTGTGTAGACAGCATCCAGGGCATATGCTCTCCTGTGTCTGTGCCTTATGTATATAGCATGCTGCCTAACGGTACTACTAGACTGTGTGTAAACAGCATCCAGGACATATGCTCTCCTGTGTCTGTGCCTTATGTATATAGCATGCTGCCTAATGGTACTACTAGACTGTATATAAACAGCATCCAGGGCCTGTGCTCTCCTGTGTCTGTGCCTTATGTATATAGCATGCTGCCTAACGGTACTACTAGACTGTATATAAACAGCACCCAGGGCCTGTGTTCTCCTGTGTCTGTGCCTTATGTATATAGCATGCTGCCTAACAGTACCACTAGACTGTATATAAACAGCACTCAGGGCCTGTGCTCTCCTGTGTCTGTGCCTTATGTATATAGCATGCTGCCTAACGGTACTACTAGACTGTATATAAACAGCATCCAGGGCCTGTGCTCTCCTGTGTCTGTACCTTATGTATATAGCATGCTGCCTAACGGTACCACTAGACTGTATATAAACAGCACCCAGGGCCTGTGCTCTCCTGTGTCTGTGCCTTATGTATATAGCATGCTGCCTAACTGTACCACTAGACTGTACATAAACAGCATCCAGGGCCTGTGCTCTTCTGTGTCTGTGCCTTATGTATATAGCATGCTGCCTAACGGTACTACTAGACTGTATATAAACAGCATCCAGGGCCTGTGCTCTCCTGTGTCTGTGCCTTATGTATATAGCATGCTGCCTAACGGTACTACTAGACTGTATATAAACAGCACTCAGGGCCTGTGCTCTCCTGTGTCTGTGCCTTATGTATATAGCATGCTGCCTAACGGTACTACTAGACTGTACATAAACAGCATCCAGGGCCTGTGCTCTTCTGTGTCTGTGCCTTATGTATATAGCATGCTGCCTAACGGTACTACTAGACTGTATATAAACAGCATCCAGGGCCTGTGCTCTCCTGTGTCTGTGCCTTATGTATATAGCATGCTGCCTAACGGTACTACTAGACTGTATATAAACAGCACTCAGGGCCTGTGCTCTCCTGTGTCTGTGCCTTATGTATATAGCATGCTGCCTAACGGTACTACTAGACTGTATATAAACAGCATCCAGGGCCTGTGCTCTACTGTGTCTGTGCCTTATGTATATAGCATGCTGCCTAACGGTGCCACTAGACTGTATATAAACAGCATCCAGGGCCTGTGCTCTTCTGTGTCTGTGCCTTATGTATATAGCATGCTGCCTAACGGTGCCACTAGACTGTATATAAACAGCATCCAGGGCCTGTGCTCTTCTGTGTCTGTGCCTTATGTATATAGCATGCTGCCTAACTGTACCACTAGACTGTATATAAACAGCATCCAGGGCCTGTGCTCTCCTGTGTCTGTGCCTTATGTATATAGCATGCTGCCTAACGATACCACTAGACTGTATATAAACAGCATCCAGGGCCTGTGCTCTCTGTGTCTGTGCCTTATGTATATAGCATGCTGCCTAACGGTACTACTAGACTGTATATAAACAGCATCCAGGGCCTGTGCTCTCCTGTGTCTGCGCCTTATGTATATAGCATGCTGCCTAACGGTACCACTAGACTGTATATAAACAGCATCCAGGGCCTGTGCTCTCCTGTGTCTGTGCCTTATGTATATAGCATGCTGCCTAACGGTACCCCTAGACTGTGTATAAACAGCATCCAGGGCCTGTGCTCTCCTGTGTCTGTGCCTTATGTATATAGCATGCTGCCTAACGGTACCACTAGACTGTATATAAACAGCATCCAGGGCCTGTGCTCTCCTGTGTCTGTGCCTTATGTATATAGCATGCTGCCTAACGGTACCACTAGATTGTATATAAACAGCACTCACGGCCTGTGCTCTCCTGTGTCTGTGCCTTATGTATATAGCATGCTGCCTAACGGTACCACTAGACTGTACATAAACAGAATCCAGGGCCAGTGCTCTCTGGTGTCTGTGCCTTATGTATATAGCATGCTGCCTAACTGTACCACTAGACTGTATATAAACAGCATCCAGGGCCTGTGCTCTCCTGTGTCTGTGCCTTATGTATATAGCATGCTGCCTAACGGTACCACTAGACTGTATATAAACAGCACTCACGGCCTGTGCTCTCCTGTGTCTGTTCCTTATGTATATAGCATGCTGCCTAACGGTACTACTAGACTGTATATAAACAGCATCCAGGGCCTGTGCTCTCCTGTGTCTGTTCCTTATGTATATAGCATGCTGCCTAACGGTACCACTAGACTGTATATAAACAGCATCCAGGGCCTGTGCTCTTCTGTGTCTGTGCATTATGTATATAGCATGCTGCCTAACGGTACTACTAGACTGTATATAAACAGCACTCAGGGCCTGTGCTCTCCTGTGTCTGTACCTTATGTATATAGCATGCTGCCTAACGGTACTACTAGACTGTATATAAACAGCATCCAGGGCCTGTGCTCTCCTGTGTCTGTTCCTTATGTATATAGCATGCTGCCTAAGGGTACCACTAGACTGTGTGTAAACAGCATCCAGGGCATATGCTCTCCTGTGTCTGTGCCTTATGTATATAGCATGCTGCCTAACGGTACTACTAGACTGTGTGTAAACAGCATCCAGGACATATGCTCTCCTGTGTCTGTGCCTTATGTATATAGCATGCTGCCTAATGGTACTACTAGACTGTATATAAACAGCATCCAGGGCCTGTGCTCTCCTGTGTCTGTGCCTTATGTATATAGCATGCTGCCTAACGGTACTACTAGACTGTATATAAACAGCACCCAGGGCCTGTGTTCTCCTGTGTCTGTGCCTTATGTATATAGCATGCTGCCTAACAGTACCACTAGACTGTATATAAACAGCACTCAGGGCCTGTGCTCTCCTGTGTCTGTGCCTTATGTATATAGCATGCTGCCTAGCGGTACTACTAGACTGTATATAAACAGCATCCAGGGCCTGTGCTCTACTGTGTCTGTGCCTTATATATATAGCATGCTGCCTAACGGTTCCACTAGACTGTATATAAACAGCATCCAGGGCCTGTGCTCTCCTGTGTCTGTGCCTTATGTATATAGCATGCTGCCTAACTGTACCACTAGACTGTATATAAACAGCATCCAGGGCCTGTGCTCTCCTGTGTCTGTGCCTTATGTATATAGCATGCTGCCTAACGGTACCACTAGACTGTATATAAACAGCATCCAGGGCCTGTGCTCTTCTGTGTCTGTGCCTTATGTATATAGCATGCTGCCTAACGGTACTACTAGACTGTATATAAACAGCATCCAGGGCCTGTGCTCTCCTGTGTCTGCGCCTTATGTATATAGCATGCTGCCTAACGGTACCACTAGACTGTATATAAACAGCATCCAGGGCCTGTGCTCTCCTGTGTCTGTGCCTTATGTATATAGCATGCTGCCTAACGGTACCACTAGACTGTGTATAAACAGCATCCAGGGCCTGTGCTCTCCTGTGTCTGTTCCTTATGTATATAGCATGCTGCCTAACGGTACCACTAGACTGTATATAAACAGCATCCAGGGCCTGTGCTCTCCTGTGTCTGTGCCTTATGTATATAGCATGCTGCCTAACGGTACTACTAGACTGTACATAAACAGCATCCAGGGCCTGTGCTCTCCTGTGTCTGTGCCTTATGTATATAGCATGCTGCCTAACGGTACCACTAGACTGTATATAAACAGCATCCAGGGCCTGTGCTCTCCTGTGTCTGTGCCTTATGTATATAGCATGCTGCCTAACGGTACAACTAGACTGTATATAAACAGCATCCAGGGTCTGTGCTCTCCTGTGTCTGTGCCTTATGTATATAGCATGCTGCCTAACGGTACCACTAGACTGTACATAAACAGCATCCAGGGCCTGTGCTCATCTGTGTCTGTGCCTTATGTATATAGCATGCTGCCTAACGGTACCACTAGACTGTATATAAACAGCATCCAGGGCCTGTGCTCTCCTGTGTCTGTGCCTTATGTATATAGCATGCTGCCTAACAGTACTACTAGACTGTATATAAACAGCATCCAGGGCCTGTGCTCTCCTGTGTCTGTGCCTTATGTATATAGCATGCTGCCTAACGGTACCACTAGACTGTACATAAACAGCATCCAGGGTCTGTGCTCTCCTGTGTCTGTGCCTTATGTATATAGCATGCTGCCTAACGGTACTACTAGACTGTATATAAACAGCATCCAGGGCCTGTGCTCTCCTGTGTCTGTTCCTTATGTATATAGCATGCTGCCTAACGGTACCACTAGACTGTGTGTAAACAGCATCCAGGACATATGCTCTCCTGTGTCTGTGCCTTATGTATATAGCATGCTGCCTAAGGGTACCACTAGACTGTGTGTAGACAGCATCCAGGGCATATGCTCTCCTGTGTCTGTGCCTTATGTATATAGCATGCTGCCTAACGGTACTACTAGACTGTGTGTAAACAGCATCCAGGACATATGCTCTCCTGTGTCTGTGCCTTATGTATATAGCATGCTGCCTAATGGTACTACTAGACTGTATATAAACAGCATCCAGGGCCTGTGCTCTCCTGTGTCTGTGCCTTATGTATATAGCATGCTGCCTAACGGTACTACTAGACTGTATATAAACAGCACCCAGGGCCTGTGTTCTCCTGTGTCTGTGCCTTATGTATATAGCATGCTGCCTAACAGTACCACTAGACTGTATATAAACAGCACTCAGGGCCTGTGCTCTCCTGTGTCTGTGCCTTATGTATATAGCATGCTGCCTAACGGTACTACTAGACTGTATATAAACAGCACTCAGGGCCTGTGCTCTCCTGTGTCTGTGCCTTATGTATATAGCATGCTGCCTAACGGTACTACTAGACTGTATATAAACAGCATCCAGGGCCTGTGCTCTACTGTGTCTGTGCCTTATATATATAGCATGCTGCCTAACGGTGCCACTAGACTGTATATAAACAGCATCCAGGGCCTGTGCTCTTCTGTGTCTGTGCCTTATGTATATAGCATGCTGCCTAACTGTACCACTAGACTGTATATAAACAGCATCCAGGGCCTGTGCTCTCCTGTGTCTGTGCCTTATGTATATAGCATGCTGCCTAACGATACCACTAGACTGTATATAAACAGCATCCAGGGCCTGTGCTCTTCTGTGTCTGTGCCTTATGTATATAGCATGCTGCCTAACGGTACTACTAGACTGTATATAAACAGCATCCAGGGCCTGTGCTCTCCTGTGTCTGCGCCTTATGTATATAGCATGCTGCCTAACGGTACCACTAGACTGTATATAAACAGCATCCAGGGCCTGTGCTCTCCTGTGTCTGTGCCTTATGTATATAGCATGCTGCCTAACGGTACCACTAGACTGTGTATAAACAGCATCCAGGGCCTGTGCTCTCCTGTGTCTGTTCCTTATGTATATAGCATGCTGCCTAACGGTACCACTAGACTGTATATAAACAGTATCCAGGGCCTGTGCTCTCCTGTGTCTGTGCCTTATGTATATAGCATGCTGCCTAACGGTACTACTAGACTGTACATAAACAGCATCCAGGGCCTGTGCTCTCCTGTGTCTGTGCCTTATGTATATAGCATGCTGCCTAACGGTACCACTAGACTGTATATAAACAGCATCCAGGGCCTGTGCTCTCCTGTGTCTGTGCCTTATGTATATAGCATGCTGCCTAACGGTACCACTAGACTGTATATAAACAGCATCCAGGGTCTGTGCTCTCCTGTGTCTGTGCCTTATGTATATAGCATGCTGCCTAACGGTACCACTAGACTGTACATAAACAGCATCCAGGGCCTGTGCTCATCTGTGTCTGTGCCTTATGTATATAGCATGCTGCCTAACGGTACCACTAGACTGTATATAAACAGCATCCAGGGCCTGTGCTCTCCTGTGTCTGTGCCTTATGTATATAGCATGCTGCCTAACAGTACTACTAGACTGTATATAAACAGCATCCAGGGCCTGTGCTCTCCTGTGTCTGTGCCTTATGTATATAGCATGCTGCCTAACGGTACCACTAGACTGTACATAAACAGCATCCAGGGTCTGTGCTCTCCTGTGTCTGTGCCTTATGTATATAGCATGCTGCCTAACGGTACTACTAGACTGTATATAAACAGCATCCAGGGCCTGTGCTCTCCTGTGTCTGTTCCTTATGTATATAGCATGCTGCCTAACGGTACCACTAGACTGTATATAAACAGCACTCACGGCCTGTGCTCTCCTGTGTCTGTTCCTTATGTATATAGCATGCTGCCTAACGGTACCACTAGACTGTGTGTAAACAGCATCCAGGACATATGCTCTCCTGTGTCTGTGCCTTATGTATATAGCATGCTGCCTAACGGTACTACTAGACTGTATATAAACAGCATCCAGGGCCTGTGCTCTCCTGTGTCTGTGCCTTATGTATATAGCATGCTGCCTAACGGTACTACTAGACTGTATATAAACAGCACCCAGGGCCTGTGTTCTCCTGTGTCTGTGCCTTATGTATATAGCATGCTGCCTAACAGTACCACTAGACTGTATATAAACAGCACTCAGGGCCTGTGCTCTCCTGTGTCTGTGCCTTATGTATATAGCATGCTGCCTAACGGTACCACTAGACTGTATATAAACAGCATCCAGGGCCTGTGCTCTCCTGTGTCTGTACCTTATGTATATAGCATGCTGCCTAACGGTACCACTAGACTGTATATAAACAGCACCCAGGGCCTGTGCTCTCCTGTGTCTGTGCCTTATGTATATAGCATGCTGCCTAACTGTACCACTAGACTGTACATAAACAGCATCCAGGGCCTGTGCTCTTCTGTGTCTGTGCCTTATGTATATAGCATGCTGCCTAACAGTACTACTAGACTGTATATAAACAGCATCCAGGGCCTGTGCTCTCCTGTGTCTGTGCCTTATGTATATAGCATGCTGCCTAACGGTACTACTAGACTGTATATAAACAGAACTCAGGGCCTGTGCTCTCCTGTGTCTGTGCCTTATGTATATAGCATGCTGCCTAACGGTACTACTAGACTGTATATAAACAGCATCCAGGGCCTGTGCTCTACTGTGTCTGTGCCTTATATATATAGCATGCTGCCTAACGGTGCCACTAGACTGTATATAAACAGCATCCAGGGCCTGTGCTCTTCTGTGTCTGTGCCTTATGTATATAGCATGCTGCCTAACTGTACCACTAGACTGTATATAAACAGCATCCAGGGCCTGTGCTCTCCTGTGTCTGTGCCTTATGTATATAGCATGCTGCCTAACGGTACCACTAGACTGTATATAAACAGCATCCAGGGCCTGTGCTCTTCTGTGTCTGTGCCTTATGTATATAGCATGCTGCCTAACGGTACTACTAGACTGTATATAAACAGCATCCAGGGCCTGTGCTCTCCTGTGTCTGCGCCTTATGTATATAGCATGCTGCCTAACGGTACCACTAGACTGTATATAAACAGCATCCAGGGCCTGTGCTCTCCTGTGTCTGTGCCTTATGTATATAGCATGCTGCCTAACGGTACTACTAGACTGTATATAAACAGCATCCAGGGCCTGTGCTCTCCTGTGTCTGTGCCTTATGTATATAGCATGCTGCCTAACGGTACTACTAGACTGTATATAAACAGCACCCAGGGCCTGTGTTCTCCTGTGTCTGTGCCTTATGTATATAGCATGCTGCCTAACAGTACCACTAGACTGTATATAAACAGCACTCAGGGCCTGTGCTCTCCTGTGTCTGTGCCTTATGTATATAGCATGCTGCCTAACGGTACTACTAGACTGTATATAAACAGCATCCAGGGCCTGTGCTCTCCTGTGTCTGTACCTTATGTATATAGCATGCTGCCTAACGGTACCACTAGACTGTATATAAACAGCACCCAGGGCCTGTGCTCTCCTGTGTCTGTGCCTTATGTATATAGCATGCTGCCTAACTGTACCACTAGACTGTACATAAACAGCATCCAGGGCCTGTGCTCTTCTGTGTCTGTGCCTTATGTATATAGCATGCTGCCTAACAGTACTACTAGACTGTATATAAACAGCATCCAGGGCCTGTGCTCTCCTGTGTCTGTGCCTTATGTATATAGCATGCTGCCTAACGGTACTACTAGACTGTATATAAACAGCACTCAGGGCCTGTGCTCTCCTGTGTCTGTGCCTTATGTATATAGCATGCTGCCTAACGGTACTACTAGACTGTATATAAACAGCATCCAGGGCCTGTGCTCTACTGTGTCTGTGCCTTATATATATAGCATGCTGCCTAACGGTGCCACTAGACTGTATATAAACAGCATCCAGGGCCTGTGCTCTTCTGTGTCTGTGCCTTATGTATATAGCATGCTGCCTAACTGTACCACTAGACTGTATATAAACAGCATCCAGGGCCTGTGCTCTCCTGTGTCTGTGCCTTATGTATATAGCATGCTGCCTAACGGTACCACTAGACTGTATATAAACAGCATCCAGGGCCTGTGCTCTTCTGTGTCTGTGCCTTATGTATATAGCATGCTGCCTAACGGTACTACTAGACTGTATATAAACAGCATCCAGGGCCTGTGCTCTCCTGTGTCTGCGCCTTATGTATATAGCATGCTGCCTAACGGTACCACTAGACTGTATATAAACAGCATCCAGGGCCTGTGCTCTCCTGTGTCTGTGCCTTATGTATATAGCATGCTGCCTAACGGTACCACTAGACTGTGTATAAACAGCATCCAGGGCCTGTGCTCTCCTGTGTCTGTTCCTTATGTATATAGCATGCTGCCTAACGGTACCACTAGACTGTATATAAACAGTATCCAGGGCCTGTGCTCTCCTGTGTCTGTGCCTTATGTATATAGCATGCTGCCTAACGGTACTACTAGACTGTACATAAACAGCATCCAGGGCCTGTGCTCTCCTGTGTCTGTGCCTTATGTATATAGCATGCTGCCTAACGGTACCACTAGACTGTATATAAACAGCATCCAGGGCCTGTGCTCTCCTGTGTCTGTACCTTATGTATATAGCATGCTGCCTAACGGTACCACTAGACTGTATATAAACAGCATCCAGGGCCTGTGCTCTCCTGTGTCTGTGCCTTATGTATATAGCATGCTGCCTAACGGTACAACTAGACTGTATATAAACAGCATCCAGGGCCTGTGCTCTCCTGTGTCTGTGCCTTATGTATATAGCATGCTGCCTAACGGTACCACTAGACTGTACATAAACAGCATCCAGGGCCTGTGCTCTTCTGTGTCTGTGCCTTATGTATATAGCATGCTGCCTAACGGTACCACTAGACTGTATATAAACAGCATCCAGGGCCTGTGCTCTCCTGTGTCTGTGCCTTATGTATATAGCATGCTGCCTAACAGTACTACTAGACTGTATATAAACAGCATCCAGGGCCTGTGCTCTCCTGTGTCTGTGCCTTATGTATATAGCATGCTGCCTAACGGTACCACTAGACTGTACATAAACAGCATCCAGGGTCTGTGCTCTCCTGTGTCTGTGCCTTATGTATATAGCATGCTGCCTAACGGTACTACTAGACTGTATATAAACAGCATCCAGGGCCTGTGCTCTCCTGTGTCTGTGCCTTATGTATATAGCATGCTGCCTAACGGTACCACTAGACTGTATATAAACAGCACTCACGGCCTGTGCTCTTCTGTGTCTGTACCTTATGTATATAGCATGCTGCCTAACGGTACCACTAGACTGTGTATAAACAGCATCCAGGGCCTGTGCTCTCCTGTGTCTGTTCCTTATGTATATAGCATGCTGCCTAACGGTACCACTAGACTGTATATAAACAGTATCCAGGGCCTGTGCTCTCCTGTGTCTGTGCCTTATGTATATAGCATGCTGCCTAACGGTACTACTAGACTGTACATAAACAGCATCCAGGGCCTGTGCTCTCCTGTGTCAGTGCCTTATGTATATAGCATGCTGCCTAACGGTACCACTAGACTGTATATAAACAGCATCCAGGGCCTGTGCTCTCCTGTGTCTGTGCCTTATGTATATAGCATGCTGCCTAACGGTACCACTAGACTGTATATAAACAGCATCCAGGGCCTGTGCTCTCCTGTGTCTGTGCCTTATGTATATAGCATGCTGCCTAACGGTACCACTAGACTGTATATAAACAGCACTCACGGCCTGTGCTCTCCTGTATCTGTGCCTTATGTATATAGCATGCTGCCTAACTGTACCACTAGACTGTATATAAACAGCATCCAGGGCCTGTGCTCTCCTGTGTCTGTTCCTTATGTATATAGCATGCTGCCTAACGGTACCACTAGACTGTGTGTAAACAGCATCCAGGGCCTGTGCTCTCCTGTGTCTGTGCCTTATGTATATAGCATGCTGCCTAACGGTACTACTAGACTGTATATAAACAGCATCCAGGGCCTGTGCTCTCCTGTGTCTGTGCCTTATATATATAGCATGCTGCCTAATGGCACTACTAGACTGTATATAAACAGCATCCAGGGCCTGTGCTCTCCTGTGTCTGTACCTTATGTATATAGCATGCTGCCTAACGGTACCACTAGACTGTATATAAACAGCATCCAGGGCCTGTGCTCTCCTGTGTCTGCACCTTATGTATATAGCATGCTGCCTAACGGTACCACTAGACTGTATATAAACAGCATCCAGGGCCTGTGCTCTCCTGTGTCTGTTCCTTATGTATATAGCATGCTGCCTAACGGTACTACTAGACTGTATATAAACAGCATCCAGGGCCAGTGCTCTCCTGTGTCTGTGCCTTATGTATATAGCATGCTGCCTAACGGTACCACTAGAGACTAGACTGCACATAAACAGCATCCAGGGCCTGTGCCTTATGTATATAGCATGCTGCCTAACGGTACTACTAGACTGTATATAAACAGCACTCACGGCCTGTGCTCTCCTGTGTCTGTGCCTTATGTATATAGCATGCTGCCTAACGGTACCACTAGACTGTATATAAACAGCACTCACGGCCTGTGCTCTCCTGTGTCTGTGCCTTATGTATATAGCATGCTGCCTAACGGTACTACTAGACTGTATATAAACAGCACTCACGGCCTGTGCTCTCCTGTGTCTGTGCCTTATGCATATAGCATGCTGCCTAACGGTGCCACTAGACTGTATATAAACAGCATCCAGGGCCTGTGCTCTCCTGTGTCTGTGCCTTATGTATATAGCATGCTGCCTAACTGTACCACTAGACTGTGTATAAACAGCATCCAGGGCCTGTGCTTTCCTGTGTCTGTGCCTTATGTATATAGCATGCTGCCTAACGGTACCACTAGACTGTATATAAACAGCATCCAGGGCCTGTGCTCTCCTGTGTCTGTGCCTTATGTATATAGCATGCTGCCTAACAGTACTACTAGACTGTGTATAAACAGCACTCAGGGCCTGTGCTCTCCTGTGTCTGTGCCTTATGTATATAGCATGCTGCCTAACGGTACCACTAGACTGTATATAAACAGCACTCAGGGCCTGTGCACTCCTGTGTCTGCGCCTTATGTATATAGCATGCTGCCTAACAGCACTCACGGCCTGTGCTCTCCTGTGTCTGTGCCTTATGTATATAGCATGCTGCCTAACGGTACTACTAGACTGTATATAAACAGAATCCAGGGCCTGTGCTCTCCTGTGTCTGTGCCTTATGTATATAGCATGATGCCTAACGGTACCACTAGACTGTATATAAACAGCATCCAGGGCCTGTGCTCTCCTGTGTCTGTGCCTTATGTATATAGCATACTGCCTAACTGTACCACTAGACTGTGTATAAACAGCATCCAGGGCCTGTGCTCTCCTGTGTCTGTACCTTATGTATATAGCATGCTGCCTAACGGTACCACTAGATAGGAGAAGGTAGGGGCAGCAGGTTGCATGAATCTTAAACACACAAGGATGAACAGTGGCACTACTTAGACTTTTCCTCAAATAATAAGTCAATTTAGAGGTAAGAGTTAAATTGGTTCTACTGTATGTAGGAGGAAATGGTGCTTGTGCACAAATATAAACATGAACACCAAGGAAGAATGGTATGAAGGATACCAGACTACCCAAAGTATGCACTTACAGCACTCTAGGTCTGAACTAAAGGTTGGGATTCCTCAACAGGATATTAAAATATAATTTTTATTAGTATTAAAATTAAAAAACCAAAATTGTTTGGTTGATACACATACGATTAAAATGTGCTCCAGTGCCCAAATCAGTATAGTGAGTTTCACGTTAGATCACAATTTATGATAATTCGGCCTGAATAAATTCACTAGTAATAGTGATCTAAATGGTTCAATAAATCAGCTCGGTAATGGTTACCATCATAGTATAAATCTGAATGATAGAGCTCATGTACAGATTCTGATCAGGGTTGTGTAATCTCGATTTGATAAACTTATGCTATCATCATTCAGTATAATGGGTGATAGCAAAGTAATGAATATTATATAATAAAAGTGATTATCCACGAATAGGGGTAGGAGTGAGTTAAATATTCACAAAAACGAGGGTTTGATCAGTTATAACCTGGGCTATATTTTAGCCTGTATAATTGTATAAATAGCAATGTGTGCGTGCTTGGTGCTACTATAATTTTCTATATTTCATTAGGCATACATTCCTAGAAATGGGATATGTTTATAGTTACAGTAAACCTAATTCTATGTCGCCCAGACCTCAGATCAGGCCACTTATGTTCACTTGAAGTTCTATGGTAATTCAGCCCTGATTAGTCTATACAGCAATTGCTGCAAAGTTACTCTGGCTAATGTAAATCCACCTTTATAAATTTAGGCATATGCTTCATAGAAAACTTCATCAGCCGCTATTCCGGCGCCTCCCAGATTATATTGATTGACAAATATCCCAAAGTTTATTCACAGTGCCAACAATTATTTTGGGCCAGTGTACGGCAGAATTGCCAATGTGTGATAATTCAAATTGTGTGCCCTGTGGCACAGCCAATGTTCTGATTCACAAGTGTTACAATTATCAGTCATTAATTTGTAACATTATTTCACTACAAATTCATTTATATACTGGGTCATAGCTCTAGTTAAGTTTAGCACAGCCCCCTTTCCCTAAGTGCTTTCTATGATTTAGTTTAAATTCAATATTCGTGATACAATATCTGTTGATTTTGAAAGCTCTGAAAGCTGTATTTGAAGTTTAAGCTAGGTCTGGCACAACCCAGATTGTATGTATAGAGTTAATTGTACATTAGTTTATAATATGAATCTCCCTTGAAACACACATTCATTCTCAAAATTCGATTTAACAATAAAGGTAATCTGGCACAACCCAGAATATATAAGTGATGAATATCTTGCAGTATTAGTTTAATTCGCAACTATGTTGCAGGTTGATATATATGTTTCAGTTTGAGCGCCGTGTGGCATAGCAAATGCTGTGACTATCAGGCAGTATCAATCACACTCATACGTCTGTGAGGTCTTACAATACACGCTCATTCAAACACCGTTTAGTAGTTTAAGTTAAAACTGGCACAACCCAGTTGCTATAAAAATATATCTACGGCGTAGCGTGTAATTATTGAAAGACTTAGTTCATAATTGATAAAATAAAGTCTAGCATAACTCAAGCTGAATGAGTGAAACTTGTTATTTTGTATACGATAAGTTACTATAACAGTATCTGCGGCGTAGCGTATAATTATTGAAAGGCTTAGTTAACAATTAATGAAATAAAGTCTGGCACAACCCAGGCTATATGGTTATAACTCGTTATTGCGTAAATCTTAAGAAAGGTTTTTGGACTATATGCACCATGTAAAGAGCCCTATTCGGTACCCTGACCCAGATAGGTCAATTATCTATGATTAGCTCTATGATTGCGGTAACCCTACGCTCCACATGATTTAGCGGTACTGGGCTAGTTTAAAATACATAGAAAATAGAGCGTGAACGAGTTCAACACTCTCCCCTGACGCGTTTCGCCCGATTGGGCTTTATCAAAAGCTACGCCGCAGATACTGTTATAGTAACTTATCGTATACAAAATAACAAGTTTCACTCATTCAGCTTGAGTTATGCTAGACTTTATTTTATCAATTATGAACTAAGTCTTTCAATAATTACACGCTACGCCGTAGATATATTTTTATAGCAACTGGGTTGTGCCAGTTTTAACTTAAACTACTAAACGGTGTTTGAATGAGCGTGTATTGTAAGACCTCACAGACGTATGAGTGTGATTGATACTGCCTGATAGTCACAGCATTTGCTATGCCACACGGCGCTCAAACTGAAACATATATATCAACCTGCAACATAGTTGCGAATTAAACTAATACTGCAAGATATTCATCACTTATATATTCTGGGTTGTGCCAGATTACCTTTATTGTTAAATCGAATTTTGAGAATGAATGTGTGTTTCAAGGGAGATTCATATTATAAACTAATGTACAATTAACTCTATACATACAATCTGGGTTGTGCCAGACCTAGCTTAAACTTCAAATACAGCTTTCAAAATCAACAGATATTGTATCACGAATATTGAATTTAAACTAAATCATAGAAAGCACTTAGGGAAAGGGGGCTGTGCTAAACTTAACTAGAGCTATAACCCAGTATATAAATGAATTTGTAGTGAAATAATGTTACAAATTAATGACTGATAATTGTAACACTTGTGAATCAGAACATTGGCTGTGCCACAGGGCACACAATTTGAATTATCACACATTGGCAATTCTGCCGTACACTGGCCCAAAATAATTGTTGGCACTGTGAATAAACTTTGGGATATTTGTCAATCAATATAATCTGGGAGGCGCCGGAATAGCGGCTGATGAAGTTTTCTATGAAGCATATGCCTAAATTTATAAAGGTGGATTTACATTAGCCAGAGTAACTTTGCAGCAATTGCTGTATAGACTAATCAGGGCTGAATTACCATAGAACTTCAAGTGAACATAAGTGGCCTGATCTGAGGTCTGGGCGACATAGAATTAGGTTTACTGTAACTATAAACATATCCCATTTCTAGGAATGTATGCCTAATGAAATATAGAAAATTATAGTAGCACCAAGCACGCACACATTGCTATTTATACAATTATACAGGCTAAAATATAGCCCAGGTTATAACTGATCAAACCCTCGTTTTTGTGAATATTTAACTCACTCCTACCCCTATTCGTGGATAATCACTTTTATTATATAATATTCATTACTTTGCTATCACCCATTATACTGAATGATGATAGCATAAGTTTATCAAATCGAGATTACACAACCCTGATCAGAATCTGTACATGAGCTCTATCATTCAGATTTATACTATGATGGTAACCATTACCGAGCTGATTTATTGAACCATTTAGATCACTATTACTAGTGAATTTATTCAGGCCGAATTATCATAAATTGTGATCTAACGTGAAACTCACTATACTGATTTGGGCACTGGAGCACATTTTAATCGTATGTGTATCAACCAAACAATTTTGGTTTTTTAATTTTAATACTAATAAAAGTTATATTTTAATATCTTGTTGAGGAATCCCAACCTTTAGTTCAGACCTAGAGTGCTGTAAGTGCATACTTTGGGTAGTCTGGTATCCTTCATACCATTCTTCCTTGGTGTTCATGGTTGCATGAATCTTGTCTGGATCACTGTTCTGTTTAATGGGCATCTATGAGGTTAAGACTATTCTGTGTTACCCCCTAAGGGATACTGGCCACTAACATGTTAATACTGCTCTGTGTATTTTTCTATCATAATTCAGATAGATAGAGCAGGCAATTTTAAGCAACTTTCTAATTTACTCCTATTATCACTTTTTCTTCATTCTCTTGCTATCTTTCTATAAAAAGCAGTAATGTAAAACATAGGAGCCGGACCATTTTAAGTTCAGCACCCTGGTTTGCTTATTGGTGGCTACATTTAGCAAACCAATAAGCAAGCATACCAGGTTGTGCAACAAAAAAGGGCCAGCTCCAAAGCTTTACATGCCTGCTTTTTAAATAAATATAGCAAGAGAACAAAGAAAATGTGATAATAGGAGTAAATTACAAAGTTGCATAAAATTGCACGCTCCGAGTCATTAAAGAAACAAATTGGGTTTAGTGTGCCTTTAATAGTTCACAATATTATACCTCACAATATTATACCATTTTCTGTCATTTTTAAATATTACTTAAGCTATCCAATAAACAAATGAATTGCATAATGTAACAAATTGATTAAATAATACTTTGAGCAACAAATATTGAAAACATTAAATATTTACTAATGTTTGCTTAATATTGGCTTAAATTTTAACCAGGTGGTCAGTAAAACCAGTCAAGCGAGAACACTGGGTTAATTGCTGAGTTCTATTTATTAAGTTGCATCCAAATGTATGTGAGGCAGAGTCTCCCTTTATCAGTAGGGTGACCATATTGTTGCTTTAAAAAGGGACATATATAACAAATACATACGTCAGGGTTCTTATACAAACTATTTCTTTAAATATCACTGAAAACAGCCCTGACATGTATTTTCATATGTGTCCCTTTTTAAAGCGGCAATATGGTCACCCTACTTATCAGCTAGTAAGCAACCTGGCGCCAGGACAAGTGTCTAAAACTTTCTGGTACATGGTTGTAAACAGCTTCATTTCTTGCACACAAAGAAACCAAACACTTTTAAACAAACTGAATCATATGCATAATAGAATTTGTTTTGAGTTAAGTTATTTTTAAAGTCTAGCAATAGTGTAATATTTCATACATATTCCTTGGTTTTCTTTCAATAAATAAAAAAATAGGTTCAAACCCTCAACATTTAACCATTACATTTTCACTACTATAAAGATCAGGGCCCTACTAGCCCAAGAGCTAGGGTGCCAGTTACCCCTAGTAAATAAATGCTAGTGCCTAGGGAAGTGTCCTGGTCATGCCTCTTAGGGGAGAGAGGTGCAATGCTGCCAGCCTGACCTCTCCCCTTTGATCCAATTTGCACCCAGCTGCACATTCTTTCTGTTTTACTGCGCTGCCATCATTTGTCTTCTGTGCATTTCAATGCAACTTTTATGTCCCTCAAAGCTTTTCCATAACACATTCAATATATTTAAATGCTGCTACTTTATATGCGTGATAGTATCATTTTATTTTCCATAGACCTTGTATATAACTTTTAAGGTAACACAGTTTTTAACCTTGGACATCAGCAGTAAAATACATTTTCATGTAATTCCTCTTCAGAACTCTGGAGTATGTAATTCTAGGACCAGCGACCCTGCACCTCTATGTGTTTAACCCCCCCAAAAAAGATTTACATACATAGTAGAAGTACCACTTAGGACCCAAAGGGCACTGCGGGACACAAGCAGAAAGTGCTGCTGGCCCAATGAGCAGCAGTAGTCACACCAGGTACCCAGAAGCAGAGGTGCAGGCTCCCTAGTCTAAAAGTTACACAGTCTGATGAATTGGAGCATGCAATTTTCTGCGATAATGTAACTAGGTACAACTGAGTGCATATTTAGAAATGTCCACTAGATGGTGCCATGAAACAAGATATATACTACTGTCAGACACAAAGTAGAAGAACCTACAATGTGAAGCAGATTTTTGGGCACATCAGTGCTGTGAAAAAAACAAACTAAAAGACATATGTGCTGCTATCTTAATATGGAAGCTGAACAGGACACACAAATCCCTTCTCAGTGAGTTAGCAACAGATTGCAATGTACCCCAGATATGCAAACACTTTATAAGGCTAAGAACTGTTAGAAACAAACAAAATGTGGTTTAAATTACTGGAGAATCTTATTTGTACTTGTGGTGTGAGAAAAATGCAGGTAATGCACTACTCGTTGCCTCCTTTTGTCAGTAACTTTATTTTAAACTATATTAACATTAGGAACCATTGGTACAAAGGCTGCAGCATTTCTCCATCAGTAGGGAAGACGTGAGCTGCGAACACATTAAACCAACCGGAATTCATTGCTTTTGATGGATTTTGGAGCTGCTACCAACTGGATTTATCTCTATTCTGACTACTGATTAACTGTTAAAGGGACATACAAAAGCATATAACTGTGTTTAACCCTTGCAAAGAGGTTAAACACATAGTTTAATTCAGCAGAGCAGCAAAGCACTATGGGATCTAGCTGAGCACATCTGATGAGCCAATGACAAGACACATTTGTGTATAGCCACATACCACTAGCTAACTTCTCAGTATTGCACCTGAGGAATACAACAAGAATTTAGTACATTTGATTACATTGAAAGGTACATAAAATTGCATGCTATGATTTTGACCTTAATGTGCCTTTAATATACATTTATCATTTCTGTAACATGTTGCTTATTTTTGGACCTAATTATATACTTTACATTGCTGACATATCTTCCTATTTCTATTCCCACTAGCCAAGAATAAATATATATCTATAGACACAAACATGACTTCAGAAGCAACAGCATCACCATGTTGGAGCCAAGGCTACTGAGTCTGTTCAAAAATCATTAAACAATTTTGTAAATGTCTTTGAACATGACGCAGCTAAGAACACCACAACACTGCTGCAGACATTAAATAACTCTCAGCACTGACATCAGATCCATGGAGACTAAATCAATTGCCTGATGCCAATACCTGTCTGGCATCTGCTCAAATACAGTATATACCGGTGCACCGTGCATTTCACACCAGTTACAATTTGTTTATCACCTTTGCAGAAGTTAAAGGGACATGAAGCCTCACATTTTTCTTTTTTGATTCAGATAGAGCAAGCAATTTTAAACAACATTCTAATTTACTTCTATTATCTAATTTGCTTCATTTTATTGGTAACAAATGGATTGAGCCAATAACATAAGGCATATATGCGCTGCCACCAATCATTAGCTCCTGTGCCTACCTACCATTACGCGTGAGCAAAAAGGAGTTTATCGAAAGGTTTTTGCACGCGTCAGGTTTATCGCTTGCATTGCAAGTTGAAAGATTTACACTAGAATTATGATATTCTCTGAGCTATTAAAAGTTTAACTCTGTATGGTATATTCTAAAGCAATCAGTGATACAGAGGCCAATTAGAGAGGGGCAGTCAGGGCAATGGTAACTAGAGTCCTTCCTCACTCTTCCTGTTTTATAGCAGACTCTGCATTTTTTTCTGGTGACTTTTTGCTGGCTGTGCTGGGGGGGGGGGGGGGGGTCCTAGAGGGAAAATGCCTGCCGCAGAGTCGATGGACATTTTCTAACTGAAATGTGGGAGGATTAGGGGTCTGGTTAAACAAAACATCAGATGTAACATTTTTAAAAAAATTCCAAAAAAGTATAAGGTTTCCCTTTGCCTGCTTTTTTGTAGAGCACATACTAGTGATGCACCGAAATGGAAATTTTGGACCGAAACCGAATCCGAAAATCCAGGATGCACTTAGCCGAAAACAGAAACAGAAACTGAAAATGTCTTTTTTTTTTCCAAATTATTTTAAAATATTTTTTTTTTTAGTTTTTTTTTTTTTGCATAATTAGACTATTTTATGAATTAATCTGAATTGAAAACCTGCAAGCCAATAAAATAAAATAACCACACTTTTATTGAAAGCAACACACTAAAATTGGACAAAAATATCTTAAAACAATAATACGCTAAAACAGTGATTTTTAACCTTTTTTTTGCCGTGGCACACTTTTTTACATTAAAAAATCCTGTGGCACACCACCATCCCAAAATTTTTAAAAAATCACACATTGTAGCCTAATACAGCATATATATATACACATACACACAAACACACACATACTGTATGTATTGTGCTGTTATGCCATGCCTCCTACAAACTACCCCTGCACTGGGAGTAAAAAACAAGCAAAGTTTAAAAAATATGTCACACTGTTGTCAGTCTGCCGTGGCACACCTGAGGATCTCTCACGGCACACTAGTGTGCCACGGCACACTGGTTGAAAAACACTGCGCTAAAAAACGATAATGCCATTTTCAGCCAAAATGTTTCTGCAAACAAATTTCAGTGCATCCCTACTTAAAACAATATTAAATATGAATAATAATACTGTATTATTATGTATTTAGTTCTGTGTAACAGAATCAGATTTAACAGTATTTTTTTTTTACCAATTATCCAAATAAAGTATAGTCCTAGAAAACTATTATATGAGAAACAGTAAGTCAAGAAATTAACTCAAACAGCAGCTCTAGGCTAGCATAAAATTTGAAATATGCTACACAATAATTTTACCGAAAATAACAAGCAAAAAACCCGAAAACCGAAATAGCCAAAAAACGTTTCTGCGCCCGAAATTTCGGTGCATCCCTAGCACATACGCATTATATACACTGCGATCTGCATAACATAAAAGGCTACTTTTTATACCAGGCTCTGGTCTTTCTTTGATATAGATATGGCCGTAGGCCCCCCCCCCCCCAGCTTTTTGCTGTACTCCACAGTGCACGTTGGCTTTAGGATCTGTGCATATTTTCCCTTCACAGACACTGGCATTGTAGCTTCATCGTGCACTGTGGAGAGCATGTACACTTTTTTTTGGTAGTGTACCGAAGGGCTAGGCTAGTAGCTCATCATGGCGTAAAGCCGACGTTGTGCCCCTACGTCAACTTCTGGGGGAAACCTTTTCGATTGTTATATATTGTGTCACAGGCCAGGGTATCAAACAGCTCTGTGCTGGTGTAAAAGTTATCCAGCCATAAATGGGACCCTTTGTTTAGCAGGGGTAGTAGCAGATCTCAAACAATTTTTCCATTTGTGCTAACTGAATCTGGGCACCCAGGTGGATCCAAATGGCTATCTTTACCCTGGTAAATGCAAAATGCCCAGGTATACCCAGAATTGCATTCGCACAGTTTATAAAATTTTACGCCATAGCGGGACCGCTTAGATGAGATATATTGCTTGAAAAGCAATCTCCCCTTAAATTTCATAAGGGACTTGTCGATACAAATGTCTTGGCTAGGGGTGTAAATTTTTTTTAACTTTTTTTTTTGGGACAGGTGGTTTATTAGGGGCCTTATTTTATATAACCTATCATGCATGGGGTCATTTCTGGGAGGGCACTGGGAATTATAATTAAAATGAAGAAATCGCAGCAACTGTTCATATCTACCCTTCTTCATAATCCCTGAAATAAGAGGGGTAGCCAGGTTGGAGTTCTGGCACCAATTAGAACATATGCTGGGTTTCTACACAATGCCCATTACCAAATTCAGAACCCAAATTTTTTTAATCTCAGATATGTCAGTGGGCTGCCAGGTTTTTTTGTTTTTAATTTTTAAAAGAGCTTTATTGAATAAAACAAAATACAGGAAGAAAAATGTAAGATCAAATACATACACTCGCAATGCAAGAACAGGCTTACAATAAATGCCTGTGTACAGAAGACAGAATAAACACATTATGTATAGATCAGGTAAATGTCAACTTATGTTCCAGTCCCTGCCTGCAAACATGTCTTGCTGTTCACAACTGTAGAAGGTAACCAGCGAAAAACCGTCCTCCTCCGTGCATGTATTCATTTTTAAACTCAACAAATAGCCCTACATTTTTCATGGAATTTTCCATATATTCCTGTCGTAGTCCACAAACATCATGGTTAAAAACAGTAAGATAAAGAACAGAAACAAAAGCATGATACAAAACATACCAATTACCCTCAGAAATAGAGGATAACGATAAAGTACAACATTAGCTTATGGTATTATTGTAAGGTTTTGGCTTGGTTACAGTTTGCCAATTGTCAATTATTCACACAACAAAAAGGGGGAGAGAAAGGAGAAAAAAAAAGGAAGCGGAGAAGGAAGGAAGGAGTGACAGGGAAGGAAGGAGGGAACGGTAGGGGAGCAGGGAAGAGCATTACGCTCTCAACAGATCTCGTCTCACATCAACCCATCACATCTATACAGCTCAACTCCGCATCTAGCCCCCCCTCCAAAATGAAGCATAAGCTTGTAACTGTCTAACTTAGATATTTGGGCATAAAGATATTTTTCAAGTATTAGGTACTTTATGTTTCCAATCTGCTAATGTGGGGATTTGTGTCGATTTCCAGTGATGTGGGATCAGGTTTTTCTCGCCCGCCAACATCCGCAACAAGAGTGATTTTTTAATTGGATCTCGAAGTTTGATGGGGAGGTAAAAGAGTAGGGTCTCCGGAGCTCTCGGAATATCTACTCCCAAGATCTCCATCATTTCCACCCACACCGAGTACCAGTAATTATCTAATAAGGGACAATCCCACCAGATATGGACCATGGAACCCAGCTCTCCACATCCCCTCCAGCACCTGTCCAAGGTGTTTGGATATATTGTCTTAAGACGGGATGGTGTAAGGTACCAACGACTCATGTGTTTTTATTAGGACTCTTGTGTGTGTGCTGAGACTGATGTGGACTTGATGGCCCGGAACATCTAGTGCCAGTCCTCTGCTGTGAATTCTGTCCCTAATTCTAGATTGGGAGCGCACAGTCCCCAGGAATGAGGAGGAGCGTGTACAACAAGGAGATCAAATGTCTAGAGACCGAGCGCCGCGTACATAGCTGCTCAAATGGCGTGAGGTTTCTCAACGGTTGTTGTTTGTGGGTGGTAATGTAGTGACATATTTGTAGATAGACAAACCAAGGGGTAGGGAAGTCAGGATAGTCTCTCTCAACTTCTTCTCGTGTCTTCACCCTCCCACCAATTGTATAACTCTATATATGGTTGTTAGTCAGTGAAGCAAGTCTGTACAGGTATCGTTTTGGTTTGCAGTGGAAGTTCGGGGTTTCCATATAGCGGTGTAAAAGGGGAATATATTGTCGAAATGTGTGGGTCAATCTGCATTGTCCTGTCTCATTCATTAAACAGTTCCTCTAATAGTGGGAAATGCATAAGATCCACCTGTCTAAGCCTTTTGTGCGTCTATAGGAGGGAGGCAAGGTCTCTGGTTCGCAGGGCACTCCTGTCCAGGGATATCCAAATTTTTTGGTCACTACCCTGACACCACTCCACCACTCTCTGGAGCTGTATAGCTCTTCTGTGTAGTAATCCCAACCCTCCCTCATCTCTAGGCAAGTACATGGTTCTCTTATTTACTCTAGGTTTTAATCCCTGCCACACATAATCCTCAATTAGTTTCTGCAAGGAGGGGAGAAACAAGGAGGGGAGAAACGAGGAGGGGAGAGGAATCAGAATGGTCTGGAGCAAGTACAATATCATTGGAAGAACATTCATTTTGATTACATGGATTCTTCCCAGCCATGAGATCGATTTATGTCTCCAGGAGGAGAGATCTGCCGCGATCACTGTCTTAAGAGTCACAAAGTTAGCAGCAAATATATCTGACATAGTGGCTACTATATAGGTATTTTTTTTAAAATAACTTTAAAATCAGTCAGCTTTTATTAAAATGATACACAGTGCATAAAATAAGGCTATAAGCTAAGAACACTTTTACACTGTGGTAAGTCACATCGTCCCCATATTCTGAAAAGAAAATCCTTAAAAAAAAAACATAACACATGTAAGTGATATTTAAATAATATGAGGTGTAGGCAATTTGCCTTTGTAAAAATAACCACTTCAAGTAAATGACTTATAGAACACAGCAAATTGTCCCCAAGTTTTAATGCATTAGAACACTTGTGAGGGGCAGAAGTCTGTGCTCAGCCATTGTTCTGCGGTAGCCTCTTCTCGCTGCAGGTCCTAAATCAACGTATGGACACACTGTGCTTGAACAGCTGCCAAGTGCAACTTATAACACGGCTCCCAACTTGGAACAAGCAGCAGAACAAAGCTCCAGCATCTTGTGCCCGCTCTACAGCACTCAGAAAAAAAGGCTGAACAGTGAACACAATAGGTAGAATCTAAAAAACATAGAGATGACCAAGCTGGGCAATGCCTTCTGCCATACACATGTATTTCAGTAATCAATAGAACTGGGCAAGACTGCTATCCTGCCAAAGCCACAAAACCTTAGATTAATAATGCTAATTAACACTAGTAAATTGCTAATTAGATCTAAATGAAGTATTGCCCCGTGCACTTTTTCTACACACTATTCTTTTGTATGTGAACTGAGCATTCAGATATACACATCGCTGCATTTGTTACTAGATCAAAACCGAAAATGGTCCCAAAAAATGCACTAATATGTTTGATGGAAGCAACAGCGCAGTAATGAAAAGCATTATGTGTTTAACCCCTGCAGTGATGTAAGTCTGAAAAAGAAGGGTTTGGTTGGTGTGTCCAAAAGGTCAAACAGAAAGATAGGGAAGTGACGTTTGTATTGGCAGCAAGTATGTCATTTGTGACCTTTATGAGGGATAATTTAGGGTGGGTGGAAACACAGAGGAACGTAGGGGGGCTGAGGAACGTAGGGGGGCTGAGGACAGAATGGGGCGGGACCGGCACACTAGGGCCTAGTTTCCATTGAGGTGGTAAAGTGTGGAAACTGGTGGTAACTCCACAGACTTTAGAGGAGATAAATGGTTTTTATCAACCAGTATTCACAATTTACTACCTCAATAGAAACTAGGCCTAGGCTGTCAGTAGGTTAGAGACTAGGGGAAGTAGTGAGATAGGAAGGTGATGTGTGCATGGCGCTGTGCTATTTTACATTTCCTAGAGTCATGTAACCCAGGAGCCACAACAGTGAGAACCGTACACTTGTCTCGCTCCTAAACTATGTGCAGATGGCGCCTCAGTTTTCTGCCTGGCTCCTGCGTTTCATATAAATTTGTCAAGCACCGGTTTAATATTTACATTAATGGCAGCTGTAAAATGCATCAAAGTTTCATTTGTTGTCAAAAATCTCTGTTCTCTATTCCTGTCCTTAGTATCTATGGCTCTGTGGTTTCTAACTACAGAAATGAATAGTCTGTTGGGAATATGGTTGTTTGACATATTGCAGAAAGAATTTACGATTAGATGATGCAATGTCTCTGCATTCGGAAGGTGTATCCAAAAAGTTGCAATTTTTCTCACTTAGAAATGTTGGTAATTTGACAATGCAATAACACCAGTAATTAAAAACATACAGATCTATAAACCAGGGTGTTAAAAAAACTAAATTTATGCTTACCTGATAAATTTCTTTCTTTTGCGATGTACCGAGTCCACAGATTCATCCTAACTTGTGGGATATTGTCCTTCCTGACAGGAAGTAGCAAAGAGAGCACCACAGCAGAGCTGTCTATATAGCTCCCCCCTTAACTCCACCCCCCAGTCATTCGACCGAAGGCCAAGGAAGAAAAGGAGAAACTATAAGGTGCAGAGGTGACTGAAGTTTACATAAAAAAATACTATCTGTCTTGAATAGACAGGGCGGGCCATGGACTCGGTACATCGCAAAAGAACGAAATTTATCAGGTAAGCATAAATTTTGTTTTCTTTTGCATGATGTACCGAGTTTACGGATTCATCCTAACTTGTGGGATACCAATACCAAAGCTTTAGGACACGGATGAAGGGAGGGACAAGACAGGAACCTAAACGGAAGGCAACACTGCTTGCAAAACCTTTCTCCCTAAAATAGCCTCCGAAGAAGCAAAAGTATCAAATGTATAACATTTTGAAAAGGAATGAAGCGACGACCAAGTCGCAGCCTTACAAATTTGTTCAACAGAAGCATCATTTTTAAAAGCCCATGTGGAAGCTACCGCTCTAGTAGAATGAGCTGTAATCCTTTCAGGAGGCTGCTGTCCAGCAGTCTCATAAGCCAAACGGATGATGCTTTTCAGCCAAAAGGAAAGAGAAGTCTCTGTAGCCTTTTGACCCCTACGCTTTCCAGAATAGACAACAAACAAAGAAGATGTTTGACGAAAATCTTTGGTTCCCTGCAAATAAAATTTCAAAGCACGAACCACGTCCAAGTTGTGCAACAGACGTTCCTTCTTACAAGAAGGATTAGGACACAGAGAAGGAACAACAATTTCTTGATTGATATTCCTGTTAGTAACAACCTTAGGTAGGAACCCAGGCTTGGTACGCAAAACCACCTTATCAGCATGGAACACAAGATAAGGAGAGTCACATTGTAATGCAGATAGTTCAGAAACTCTTCGAGCTGAAGAGATAGCAACTACAAACAAAACTTTCCAAGATAAAAGCTTAATATCTATGGAATGCATGGGTTCAAACGGAACCCCCTGAAGAACTCTAAGAACTAAATTTAGACTCCATGGCAGAGCAATAGGTTTAAGCACAGGCTTAATTCTAACTAAAGTCTGACAAAAAGCACCAACGTCTGGAACATCTGTCAGACGCTTGTGCAACAAAATAGACAGAGCAGATATCTGTCCCTTTAGGGAACTAGCTGATAATCCTTTCTCCAATCCCTCTTGGAGAAAAGACAAAATCCTAGGAATCCTGATTTTACTCCAGAAGCCTTTGGATTCGCACCAAAAAAAGATATTTACGCCATATCTTATGATAAATTTTCCTGGTAACAGGCTTTCAAGCCTGAATCAAGGTATTTATAACTGACTCAGAGAAACCCCGCTTTGATAGAATCAAGCGTTCAATCTCCAAGCAGTCAGTTGCAGAGAAATTAGATTTGGATACTTGAATGGACCTTGTATCAGAAGGTCCTGTCTCAATGGCAGAGATGATGGTGGAAGGGATGACATGACCACCAGGTCTGCATACCAAGTCCTGCGTGGCCACGCAGGTGCTATCAAAATCACTGATGCTCTCTCCTGTTTGATTCTGGCAATCAGACGTGGAAGGAGAGGGAAAGGTGGAAACACATAAGCCAGGTTGAACGACCAGGGTACTGCTAGAGCATCTATCAGTACAGCCTGAGGATCCCTTGACCTGGAGCCGTAACAAGGAAGTTTGGCGTTCTGACAAGACGCCATCAGATCCAACTCTGGTGTGCCCCATAGCTGAACCAGCTGAGCAAACACCTCCGGATGGAGTTCCCACTCCCCCGGATGAAAAGTCTGACGACTTAGAAAATCTGCCTCCCAGTTCTTTACACCTGGGATATAGATCGCTGACAGATGGCAAGAGTGAGCCTCTGCCCATTGGATTATCCGTGAGACCTCTATCATTGCTAAGGAACTCTTTGTTCCGCCCTGATGATTGATATAAGCCACAGTCGTGATGTTGTCCGGCTGAAACCTGATGCATCTGGCCGAAGCCAGCTGAGGCCATGCCTGGAGAGCATTGAATATCGCTCTTAATTCCAGAATATTTATCGGTAGGATAAAGTCCACAAACCCTGAGCTTTCAGGGAATTCCAGACTGCACCCCAGCCCAGAAGACTGGCGTCTGTCATCACTATAACCCATTCTGGCCTGCGGAAACACATTCCCTGGGACAGATGATCCTGTGACAACCACCAAAGAAGATAAAATAAAACTAACATTTTAACACCTCTTCTCTTTACTCTTCCTGCTTAGAACCAGCAAAGAGAATGACTGGGGGGTGGAGTTAAGGGGGGAGCTATATAGACAGCTCTGCTGTGGTGCTCTCTTTACTACTTCCTGTCAGGAAGGACAATATCCCACAAGTTAGGATGAATCCGTGGACTCGGTACATCATGCAAAAGAAACAAAATTTCTAAACTTTTACTATCTTTTTTACTCATCTATAAATGGAATCCTTTCTTAGGAGGCACATGGAAACTTTCATGATACAGATAAATCCTTTAATTCTAACATACTTTTTAATATACTTCTATTTACTTCGTACTCAGCAGCAATGCACTACTGGAAGGAAGATGGTGATTCGTAGCTGTACACATATGCCTCTTGTCTGTGGCTCACCAAATGTGTTCACTTATCTCCCAGTACTACATATCTGTTTTTTGAGTAGGTAAAATGCCCATGCCCCATTTTTCTCAAAGGGGATTACTGGGATACTCCTTCCCTTGAATTACATTTTATTACTTTGTATTAAATAAAAAAGACAGATTGATGTTATAAAGGCACCCTACAACCCAATTGCATCCCTTAATCCCCCTTTAAATTGGACATTAAACACTTTGAGATGGTAATCTAAAATGATAAATTGTATATATAAAAACTGTGAGCTTTTCAGTTCCTTTTAGAAATGTAAGTGCAGAACACTGTTATATTCCACAAAACCATTGGCTGCACACCCTAGTGACCTATTTATAACCATCCCTAATTGGCCACAGCACAGAAGGTAACCTAAGTTACAACATGGCAGCTCCCATTGTTTTAAAACACTAAAACTTTACACTTATTTTGTCACTATTTAAACAACTAATGAAACTTATACCTGTTCCTAATTTGCAGGTTGATATCTTATATTTTCTAGATTGGTTCCTCCAAATAAGGAAAATGATGGGTGTAGTGTGGCCGCTAAAAACAACTGCAGCAAACAAGGTGTTCAGACTGCTGAAATGTTAATGTATTGAAAAACTGCAGAAGAATGTTGCTGTAGACTTGCTATTCCTGACCAGTGCTTTTATCTGGGCTCCTTTTCCACTAATCAAAGCTCTGCATGGTAAGTATTAATGCAGAGGGCTGCCAGTCCCCTGGTGATTGGTGCAAAGGGCTGCAAGTCCCACACTGATTGAGGCAGGAGGCTGTTATTCTCACACTTGAGGAATCACTCATAATTTTAACAATATATATATTTTTATTTAGACGCCTCCAACAGTAGTTGACCCAGCAAATGTGCTGCCTTAAAGGGCCATGATACCCAAATGTTAAAACACTTGAAAGTGATGTAGCAAAAAAAGCTGAGTAGAAAATATCACCTGAACATCTCCATGAGGCCGAATTATCAAGCCGTCAACTATGCCGCATTCGACGGCACCAATATGCTCGCCTAACATCGCGGCCGCGGACCTGAATACGCTCTCCTTATTTATAAAAAAAGCTGTCAAAAAGCAGTGCACCAAGTACAGGGCGATGAGCAGCAGACTGTTGTTAACTAACAGTCATCGATCTTGCTGCTATTCAGCTTTTTCCCAGCTTTATTTATACCCTGTCACTAAACACCGCCACTATACTAAAATGTTTAACCCCTATCCCGCCGCTCCCGGACCCCGCTGCAACTAAATAAAGTTATTAACCCCCATCCCGCTGCTCCGGGAGCCCACCGCAACTCTAATAAAGTTATTAAAGGGTGAGTCTGCTCAGTATCTTCTCCCTTTTTAAAAGGGAAGTACACCTGTTGGTAATATAGTATATTAAAATCCAACAACATACTGACATATAAAAATAAACATGTATACATCAAAACATAGTATTTATTATTCCTCAATGCATGCACAATGGGAATAGAAAAAGTACAAATAAGCCACAAAATGAAAAACCCTCAAAAAAGAAAAATAAAAAAAGAAGAAAAGAGAAAAAAAGGAAAATGCACAATAATAACAATCCATTACTTGTATGCCAATCACAAAAACCACACAGCGTATATTCAAAACAAACTAGTAGAATCCTATGTATTACTCTATAACTGTCATAATAACAGTAATAATATACTTTACAAAAATCAAAATATGCAAGAAATAAATAAAAAAAAAAGGAAATAAATTATTAATTAAATCCTAAATTTCATTCAACAAAATAACTCATGTCCCATTCTCTGTTCAAACCTAAGGGGGTGATAGTTCTGAGCTTATATATCCAATATAATTCTTGTTTTAATAATAGATTATTTCTATCTCCCCCCCAGGTGGGAACATGATACGATCAATTATCTGAACTTTCATGTTGAAAATGTTAGTCATATGTGTCAAATTAAAATGTCTAGCTACTGCAGAATCTTTTGCATATTCCCTAGTGTCTCTTATGTGCTCCCTGATCCTAGATCTTAATTCTCTTGTCGTTTGACCTGTTTATTGTAAATTGCAATGTTTGCACTCCAAGAGATGCACTACAAATGTTGTTCTGCAATTGGCATAAAATTTATGCGAAAATTCTTCTCCAGTTACTGAGCTTCTAAAACCATTGCCCACACTTATAAAACTACATGCTACACAAGGTCCATGACCACATTTGTAGGTTCCTTTCTTCCTAATCCAATCACTCCCATCAGTGTGACCTGAACTGATCATACTTGGTGACAACCTAGAGGGAAGTTGACATTGAGGAGATTTTTTTTTCGGTGCAAAGTGCCAGTTCTCCAATTGATATTGATACTAATACTAATATTGTACATGATGAAATTGTTGGTGATGGTAATAATGGTGCTACACATGATACAGCTAGGGACCAGTTATTGGACTTTGAGGATAACATTGTGTTAGAAAACCTTAGAGATCTAGAAGAGGACTGTGGCTTGGAGGATGGTGATATTCCCATCCCCATGAAACATTCCTCTAAATTCTATCCCATTCAATTTAGAGGTAATGCACTAAATCTTTATCAGAAAAGAGTAGAAAGAGAGGTACTAGCTTTGGAGAATACTGTAAAACAGAAAAGATTAAGAGAATTTAATTTGACTAAACAGGAAAGGGATGCATTATCATCACTTGAGAGGAACACTAATATTGCTGTCCGTAATTCGGACAAGGGTGGGAACGTGGTCATTCTTAATAAAAGTGACTACGTTTCAGAGAGCAACAGACAACTTAATGATCCCCAAACATATAGGAAGATTAGTTCCAATCCTATGTTGTTATTTAAATCGAAATTAACTAAACTAATAGAACAAACCACTGCAATTGGACTCCTCACCAGGGAGCAGGTTGAGCTATTGGTTCCGGAGAATCCACGGATTCCAATTTTTCATTATTTACCAAAAACACATAAAAGTATGACCCAACCCCCGGGACGTCCTATAGTCTCGGGGATTGGGTCTTTGTTTGAACCCACCTCAGAGTGGATAGACTATTTTACAGCCCCTGGTGAGGAGTCTGAAGAGCTATTTAAGAGATTCGACACATCTTTTACAAATGTTGAGTAATCTTAAATGGGAAAAGGAGTATAGATGGGTAGTGGTGGACGCCACTGCTTTATACTCCAGTATACCACACTACATGGGTGTACAAGCCATGAGATATTTTTTTGACAATTACACTAAGTTCTCAGAAGAAATAAAGTTGGTCCTATGTGAGATTATTGATTTCTTGCTTAAACATAATTTTTTTATGTTCAATAAAGAATTCCACATACAGATTTGTGGAACGGCTATGGGGGCCAAGTTTGCCCCCTCGTTTGCAAATCTGTATGTGGGATGGTGGTAGAACCAGTATTTATATACTCAATCAAACCCCTTTAAGAATCAGATTGTTTTTTTATATGCGATTTATAGACAATCTGATTTTTGTGGTCAAAGAACCTTTTGAACATGACAATTTTCTCACTTATCTTAGCCAGAATTAGTTTAACCTTAAGTTTGTAGGTGAGACTTATGGTGATGTAGCTAATTTTTTGGATCTCACCTTGAAGGGAGATGTTGATACTGGTGTGATAATAAGTGACACATTTCGTAAGCCGACAGCTGGGAATACTATTTTGCATGTGAAGTCTTGCCATCCACCACATTTGGTGCGCTCAATTCCCAGGGATCAACTTATGCGGTTACGCAGAAATACAAATTCGGATGAGTTATTCGATATACAAGCCAAAGCATTAATTGAACGTCTCAAGGTGAAAGGCTATGATGAACAACTTTTAAAGCAGAACTATAATGAAGTAAGGTTAATACCACAACAAGAGTTAATTCAGGAGTCTAAGAAATCAAATACAATCACTCAAGAAACTTTGGTGGTCTTTTCGACCGAATATTCCAGCCAATTCAAACATTTGGTGCGCTCAATTCCCAGGGGTCAACTTATGCGGTTACGCAGAAATACAAATTCGGATGAGTTATTCGATATACAAGCCAAAGCATTAATTGAACGTCTCAAGGTGAGAGGCTATGATGAACAACTTTTAAAGCAGACCTATAATGAAGTAAGGTTAATACCACAACAAGAGTTAATTCAGGGGTCTAAGAAATCAAATACAATCACTCAAGAAACTTTGGTGGTCTTTTCAAACGAATATTCCAGCCAATTCAAACAAGTATGTACCATTTTGAAGAGGAGGATGATACTTTAAGATCCTATATTGGGATGTGTAAGTTTGTGCCGAAAAGACCACCCACACTGTCATCTAGGTTGTCACCAAGTATGATCAGTTCAGGTCACACTGATGGGAGTGATTGGATTAGGAAGAAAAAAACCTATAAATGTGGTCATGGACCTTGTGTAACATGTAGTTTTATAAGTGTGGGCAATGGTTTTAGAAGCTCAGTAACTGGAGAAGAATTTTCGCATAAATTTTATGCCAATTGCAGAACAACATTTGTAGTGTATCTCTTGGAGTGCAAACATTGCAATTTACAATAAACAGGTTAAACGACAAGAGAATTAAGATCTAGGATCAGGGAGCACATAAGAGACACTAGGGAATATGCAAAAGATTCTGCAGTAGCTAGACATTTTAATTTGACACATATGACTAACATTTTCAACATGAAAGTTCAGATCATTGATCGTATCATGTTCCGATCTGGGGGGGGAGATAGAAATAATCTATTATTAAAACAAGAATTATATTGGATATATAAGCTCAGAACTATCACCCCCTTAGGTTTGAACAGAGAATGGGACAGGAGTTGAATCAAATTTAGGATTTAATTAATTATTTATTTCCTTTTTTATTTATTTCTTGTATATTTTGATTTTTGTAAGGTATATTATTACTGTTATTATGAAAGTGATAGAGTAATACATAGGATTCTACTAGTGTGTTTTGAATATACACTGTGTGGTTTTTGTGATTGGCATACAAGTAATGGATTATTATTATTGTGCTTTTTTCTCTTTCTTTTCTTCATTTTTTGTTTTTCTTTTTTGAGGGTTTTTCTTTTTGTGGCTTATTTGTACTTTTTCTATTCCCATTGTGCATGCATTGAGGAATAATACTATGTTTTGATGTATATATGTTTATTTTTATATGTCAGTATGTTGTTGCATTTTAATATACTATATCACCAACAGGTGTACTCCCCCTTTACATAGGGAGAAGATACTGAGCAGACTCACCCTATGATTAAGTGCTCAATGGAGCACAAAACTAGTCAGGGAGTCTGCTAGTCAGTGTACTATTTTTTAATTATGTTTAAATAAAGGTTTATTTTTTATACACCTTTTTTAGCCCTTTTTTTTCACCTGTGCGCCTTACTTTAGTGCTGCTGTACTGTGTACATACTCCTTTGCTTATACGGCTGCACTGGCCGTTTTAACACAGTGTGCACCCCTGTGACCTTCATGCTGCATGGTTCATTCCGCCTCTGCTCCCTGGTGACGTCGGCCTTCCGCATCTGAAGCGGTTTAGTAGTGTGAAAGTATAAATTAACCTACCCTAACTATTATACTAAAATTACATTAAACTATATTAAACTATTAATTAACCCACCCTATTATACTAAAATTATATTAAACTAACAATTACATTAACTATATTACATGTCTAAAATCCTAACCCTACTCAAGTTATTTAAATCTACTATAAAGAATTACTAAGTTACAAAAAATAACAACTAAGTTACACAAAATAAAATATAAATTATCAAATATTTCAACTAATTACACCTAATCTAATAGCCCTAGCAAAATAAAAAAGCCTCCCCAAAATAAAAAAAACAAGCCAACAATAAACTACCAATGGCCCTTAAAAGGGCCTTTTTCGGGGCATTGCCCCAAATAAAAAAGCCCCCCAAAATAAAATAAAAAAACCCCTAGCCTACAAAAAACTACCAATGGCCCTTAAAAGGGCCTTTTGCGGGGCATTGTCCCAAAGAAATCAGCCTGTAAAATAAAATACAAACACCCCCCCAACAGTAAAACCCACCACCCATCCAACCAAACCCCCCAAATAAAAACCTATCTAAAAAACCTAAGCTCTTCATTGCCCTGAAAAGGGCATTTGGATGGGCATTGCCCTTAAAATGGCATTTAGCTCTTTTTCAGCCCAAAGTCCCTAACTTAAAATTAAAACCCACCCAATAAACCCTTAAAAAAACACTAACCCCCAAGATCCATTTACAGTTTTCGAAGATAAGACATCCATCCTCATCCAAGCGGCAGAAGTCCTCAGCGAAGCCGGCAGAAGTCTTCATCCAAGCGGGCAGAAGTCTTCATCCAGACAGCATCTTCTATCTTCATGCATCCGGTGCGGAGCGGCTCCATCTTCAAGACATCCGGCGCAGAGCATCCTCTTCTTCCGACGTCTCTTGCAGAATGAAATGACATCATCCAGGATGGCGCCTCTTACATTCCGATTGGCTGATAGAATTCTATCAGCCAATTGGAATTAAAGGGGAAAAAATCCTACTGGCTGTTGCAATCAGCCAATAGGATTGAGCTTTCATCCTATTGGCTGATCCAATCAGCCAATAGGATTGAGCTTGCATTCTATTGGCTATTCCAATCACTATGCGCTACAAAAATGTGCTACAAAAAATGTGGCTTAATTAGTAACTAAATGGCAGAATTGACAATGAAAGTGAAAGTGTTAAAAATGTAATAAACAAAATAATGTGTACATTTGCATAAAAAACACTACATAAAACACAATTTGACAAAATTTTGCTCACAAAAGCATAGTATCAGCATATAAAAGCCATCAAATAATGACAAAAACATAATTTATGCTTACCTGATAAATTTATTTCTCTTGTGGTGTATCCAGTCCACGGATCATCCATCACTTGTGGGATATTCTCCTTCCCAACAGGAAGTAGCAAGAGGATCACCCACAGCAGAGCTGCTATATAGCTCCTCCCCTAACTGCCATATCCAGTCATTCGACCAAAATTAGCCGAGAAAGGAGAAACCATAGGGTGCAGTGGTGACTGTAGTTTAAAATTTAGACCTGCCTTAAAAGGACAGGGCGGGCCGTGGACTGGATACACCACAAGAGAAATAAATTTATCAGGTAAGCATAAATTATGTTTTCTCTTGTTAGGTGTATCCAGTCCACGGATCATCCATTACTTGTGGGATACCAATACCAAAGCTAAAGTACACGGATGAAGGGAGGGACAAGGCAGGTACTTAAACGGAAGGGACCACTGCCTGTAGAACCTTTCTCCCAAAAATAGCCTCTGAAGAAGCAAAAGTATCAACTTTGTAAAATTTTGAAAAGGTATGAAGCGAAGACCAAGTCGCCGCTTTGCAAATCTGTTCAACAGAAGCCTCATTTTTAAAGGCCCAGGTGGAAGCCACAGCTCTAGTAGAATGAGCTGTAATCCTTTCAGGGGGCTGCTGTCCAGCAGTCTCATAGGCTAAGCATATTATGCTCCAAAGCGAAAAAGAAAGAGAGGTTGCCGAAGCCTTTTGACCTCTCATCTGTCCAGAGTAAACAACAAACAGGGAAGATGTTTGACGAAAATCTTTAGTCGCTTGTAAGTAAAACTTTAAAGCACGGACTACGTCCAAATTATGTAAAAGACGTTCCTTCTTTGAAGAAGGATTAGGACACAATGATGGAACAACAATCTCTTGATTGATATTCTTGTTGGAAACTACCTTAGGTAAAAACCCAGGTTTTGTACGCAGAACTACTTTATCTGTATGGAAAATCAGATAAGGAGAATCACATTGTAAAGCTGATAACTCAGAGACTCTACGAGCCGAGGAAATAGCCATCAAAAACAGAACTTTCCAAGATAAAAGTTTGATATCAATGGAATGAAGGGGTTCAAACGGAACTCCTTGAAGAACCTTAAGAACCAAGTTTAAGCTCCATGGAGGAGCAACAGGTTTAAACACAGGCTTAATTCTAACCAAAGCCTTACAAAATGCCTGGACGTCTGGAACCTCTGCCAGACGCTTGTGCAAAAGGATAGACAGAGCAGAAATCTGTCCCTTTAAAGAACTAGCTGATAATCCTTTATCCAAACCCTCTTGGAGAAAGAACAATATCCTAGGAATCCTAACCTTACTCCATGAGTAATTCTTGGATTCACACTAATGAAGATATTTGCGCCATATCTTATGGTAGATATTCCTGGTTACAGGCTTTCGTGCCTGTATTAAGGTATCAATGACTGACTCGGAGAAGCCACGCCTTGATAAAATCAAGCGTTCAATCTCCAGGCAGTCAGTCTCAGAGAAATTAGATTTGGATTTGTAGTAGAAGGTCTTGTCTCAGAGGCAGAGGCCAAGGTGGAAAGGATGACATGTCCACCAGGTCTGCATACCAGGTCCTGCGTGGCCACGCAGGCGCGATCAAGATCACCGATGCTCTCTCCTGTTTGATTTTGGCAATCAGTCGAGGGAGCAGAGGAAACGGTGGAAACAAATAAGCCAGGTTGAAGAACCACGGTGCTGCTAGAGCATCTATCAGCGTTGCTTCTGGGTCCCTGGACCTGGATCCGTAACAAGGAAGCTTGGCGTTCTGGCGAGACGCCATGAGATCCAATTCTGGTGTGCCCCAACGATGAACCAATTGAGCAAACACCTCTGGATGGAGTTCCCACTCCCCCGGATGAAAAGTCTGACGACTTAGAAAATCCGCCTCCCAGTTCTCTACACCTGGGATATGGATCGCTGATAGATGGCAAGAGTGAGTCTCTGCCCAGCGAATTATCTTGGAGACTTCTAACATCGCTAGGGAGCTCCTGGTCCCCCCTTGATGGTTGATGTAAGCCACAGTCGTGATGTTGTCCAACTGAAATCTGATGAACCTCAGGGTTGCTAACTGAGGCTAAGCTAGAAGAGCAATGAATATTGCTCTAAACTCCAGAATATTTATTGGGAGGAGTTTCTCCTCCTGAGTCCACGATCCCTGAGCCTTCAGGGAATTCCAGACTGCACCCCAACCTAGAAGGCTGGCATCTGTTGTTACAATTGTCCAATCTGGCCTGCGAAAGGTCATACCTTTGGACAGATGGACCCGAGATAGCCACCAGAGAAGAGAATCTCTGGTCTCTTGATCCAGATTTAGCAGAGGGGACAAATCTGTGTAATCCCCATTCCACTGACTAAGCATGCATAATTGCAGCGGTCTGAGATGTAGGCGCGCAAATGGCACTATGTCCATCGCCGCTACCATTAAGCCGATCACTTCCATGCACTGAGCCACCGAAGGGCGCGGAATGTAGTGAAGAACACGGCAGGAATTTAGAAGATTTTATAACCTGGACTCCGTCAGGTAAATTTTCATTTCTACAGAATCTATCAGAGTTCCTAGGAAGGAAGCCCTTGTGAGGGGTGATAGAGAACTTTTTCCCTCGTTCACTTTCCACCCATGCGACCTCAGAAATGCCATCACTATGTCCGTATGAGATTTGGCAATTTGGAAGTTTGACGCCTGTATCAGGATGTCGTCTAGATAAGGGGCCACTGCTATGACCCGTGGTCTTAGGACCGCCAGAAGAGACCCCAGAACCTTTGTAAAAATTATTGGGGCTGTAGCTAACCCGAAGGGAAGAGCCACAAACTGATAATGCCTGTCTAGAAAGGCAAACCTTAGGAACCGATGATGATCTTTGTGAATCGGTATGTGACGGTAAGCATCCTTCAAATCCACTGTGGTCATGTACTGACCCTCCTGGATCATAGGTAGGATTGTCCGAATAGTTTCCATTTTGAACGATGGAACTTTGTTTAAGATCTTTAGATCCAAAATTGGTCTGAAGGTTCCCTCTTTTTTGGGAACCACAAACAGATTTGAATAAAATCCCTGTCCTTGTTCCATCTGTGGAACTGGATGGATCACTCACATTATTAGGAGGTTTTGCACACAGCGTAAGAATGCCTCTTTCTTTATCTGGTTTACAGAATCTCGAAAGGTGAAATCTCCCTTGTGGGGGGGAAGCTTTGATGTCCAGAAGATATCCCTGAGATATGATCTCCAACGCCCAGGGATCCTGAACATCTCTTGCCCACGCCTGGGCGAAGAGAGAAAGTCTGCCCCCTACTTGATCCGTTGCCGGATAGGGGGCCGTTCCTTCATGCTGTCTTAGAGGCAGCAGCAGGCTTTCTGGCCTGCTTGCCTTTGCTCCAGGCCTGGTTAGATTTCCAGGCCGGCTTAGATTGCGCAAAAGTTCCCTCTTGTTTTGTAGAAGAGGAAGTTGATGCTGCACCTGCCTTGAAGTTTCGAAAGGCACTAAAATTAGACTGTTTGGCCCTTGATTTGGCCCTGTCCTGAGGAAGGGTATGACCCTTACCTCCAGTAATGTCAGCAATAATTTCCTTCAAACCAGGCCCGAATAGGGTCTGCCCCTTGAAGAGAATGTTAAGTAATTTAGACTTTGAAGTCACGTCAGCTAACCAAGATTTAAGCCATAGCGCCCTACACGCCTGGATGGCGAATCCAGAATTCTTAGCCGTTAGTTTAGTCAAATGAACAATGGCATCAGAAACAAAAGAATTAGCTAGCTTAAGTGTTCTAAGCTTGTCAAGTATTTCAGTCAATGGAGTAGCTGTCTGAAAGGCCTCTTCCAGAGACTCAAACCAGAACGCCGCAGCAGCAGTGACAGGAGCAATGCATGCAAGGGGCTGCAGGATAAAACCTTGTTGAATAAACATTTTCTAAAGGTAACCTTCTAATGTTTTATCCATTGGATCTGAAAAAGCACAACTGTCCTTGACAGGGATAGTGCTAAAGTAGAAACTGCTCCCTCCACCTTAGGGACCGTCTGCCATAAGTCCCGTGTGGTGGCGTCTATTGGAAACATTTTTCTAAAAATAGGAGGGGGGGAAAACGGCACACCGGGTCTGTCCCACTCCTTAGTAATAATTTCTGTAAACCTTTTAGGTATTGGAAAAACGTCAGTACACACCGGCACCGCGTAGTATTTATCCAGTCTACACAATTTCTCTGGCACTGCAATTGTGTCACAGTCATTCAGAGCAGCTAAAACCTCTCCAAGCAACACCCGGAGGTTCTCAAGCTTAAATTTAAAAGTAGACATATCTGAATCAGGTTTCCCCGAGTCAGAGACGTCACCCACAGACTGAAGCTCTTCCTCAGCTTCTGCATATTGTGACGCAGTATCAGACATGGGCCTTAAAACATCTGCGCGTTCTGTATTACGTCTAACCCCAGAGCTATCGCGCTTTCCTCTGAATTCAGGCAGTCTGGCTAATACCGCTGACAGGGTATTATCCATGATTGCCGCCATGTCCTGCAAAGTAATCGCTATGGGCGTCTTTGATGTACTTGGCGCCATTTTAGCGTGAGTCCCTTGAGCAAGAGTCAAAGGGTCCGACACGTGGGGAGAGTTAGTCGGCATAACTTCCCCCTCGTCAGAATCCTCTGGTGATAATTGTTTTAAAGATAACAGCTGATCTTTATTGTTTAAAGTGAAATCAATACATTTAGTACACATTCTCCTATGGGTTTCCACCATGGCTTTTAAACATAATGAACAAGGAGTTTCCTCTATGTCAGACATGTTTATACAGACTAGCAATGAGACTAGCAAGCTTGGAAAACACTTTAAATCAAGTTAACAAGCAATATAAAAAAACGTTACTGTGCCTTTAACAGAAACAAATTTTGCCAAAATTTGAAATAACAGTGAAAAAAGGCAGTTAAACTAACACATTTTTTACAGTGTATGTAACAAGTTAGCAGAGCATTGCACCCACTTGCAAATGGATGATTAACCCCTTAATACAAAAAACAGATTAACAAAACGAAAAATATGTTTTTTAAACAGTCATAACAACTGCCACAGCTCCTACTTTTGAAGCCTTTTGAGCCCTTCAGAGATGTCCTATAGCATGCAGGGGACTGCTGAGGGAAGCTGAATGTCACAGTTTGTAATTTTAACTGCACCAACTGTAACTTTTATACTATAACAGTGGAAAGCCCCAGGAAACTGTTTCTAGGCAAAAATAAAGCCAGCCATGTGGAAAAAAACTAGGCCCCAATAAGTTTTATCACCAAAGCATATATAAAAACGATTAAACATGCCAGCAAACGTTTTATATTGCACATTAATCAGAGTATATACCTCTGATAGCAAGCCTGATACTAGTCGCTATTAAATCACTGTATTTAGGCTTTAACTTACATTAATCCGGTATCAGCAGCATTTTCTAGCAAATTCCATCCCTAGAAAAACTTAACTGCACATACCTTATTGCAGGATACCCTGCACGCCATTCTCCCTCTGAAGTTATCTCACTCCTCAGACATATGTGAGAACGGCAGTGGATCTTAGTTACTTCTGCTAAGATCATAGAAAAACGCAGGCAGATTCTTCTTCTAAATGCTGCCTGAGATAAAATAGTACACTCCGGTACCATTTAAAAACAATAAACTTTTGATTGAAGAAAAAACTAACTATATTTTACCACTTTCCTCTAACTACCTCCAGCTATGTTGAGAGCTTGCAAGAGAATGACTGGATATGGCAGTTAGGGGAGGAGCTATATAGCAGCTCTGCTGTGGGTGATCCTCTTGCAACTTCCTGTTGGGAAGGAGAATATCCCACAAGTAATGGATGATCCGTGGACTGGATACACCTAACAAGAGAAATGACAGAATTAAAAACAAAACAAATACTAAAAACAATACATCCAATGGGAAGATCCAATAAAAGACTTCAGATATGTCTTCCGATAATATGTTTATGGGTGCCAGGAGCGACCGGCAATGGTTTGGGTGTTGTCCACAAGGGTAATCCTTCTCAGGCACTTTCTCCAGATAACTTGTAGGGACACCTCTCCGTGTATCCGTTTACAGCTTTAGTACTATTTGGCATTTGCTCGTCATTTGTTCGGAACTTGGAGCCTCAGTACAAACAGGGTTACGGAAGCCCAAATAGGACAAAACAAGCAGCAACGCGTTTCAGCCCAAAATGGCCTTTGTCAAGCTCTAAAGGAGAATGTGTTCTTACGGCTATATATACCCCTTACAGACCGCAAAGAACAAATGTACTTAATCAATTATTTTTTTGCAGACATCAATTATTCTCAGAAAATACAGACATCATACAATTTGACAAATATAAAGAGGTCAATCTTACATCATTTATGTTAATGTATGCAAATGTGGAAAACACAAAATACACTTCAACCAACTGGTTTAAATATAAAATTTAATATAAACTGTTTTTTAAATGATTAAAATACCACCTTCCCCTATATGAATTTCCAGTTTTATAAAGTCCTATATATTGATTACATTTTATAGTATGATATTGCTATCACTTTCCTCTCCTCTCTGTGTGAATGTTTTTCTAATATATTTTTTAAAAGTTGTGTCTGTGTTTTTTCTTAATATATCCCCTCTTTTTATATTAACATTTTCTATTTCTATATCTACACCTATTTCTCCATTTCTTTCTTATTGATATAAGGTTTTATCGTTTGAGAAATAATAAAATCATGTATATCTTTTAAATGTATGTATGTATTATTAATGTATTATTAATTTGTAAAATGTGTGTATGTATTATTAATGTATTATTAATTTGTAAAATGTGTTCTTGCTTGTGAATACTCTATCCTTAATTATTATAAAATACCGCTTTCAATGATTAATTATAACAACATTTCCCCTTTTTTGCACCAAGCACTTCTTTTTTAAAATACATTTTTTTAAATATTTTTTTTTATATATATTAATTCATATCAATCTCATAGGTGTATATATAATCACTCCCGTAAGATCGACATCATTATATTTGTCAAATTGTATGTTGTCTGTATTTTCTGAGAATAATTGATGTCTGCAAAAAAAAATCATTGATTAAGTACATTTATTCTTTGCGGTCTGTAAGGGTATATATATATAGCGGTAAGAACACATTCTCAATTAGAGCTTGACAAAGGCAATTTTGGACCTGTTTGCACTGAGTGTACTGAGGCGCCAAGTTCCGAGCAAATGCCGAGCAAACACCAAATAGTACTAAGACTGTAAACGAATACACGGAGAGGTGTTCCTACAAGTTATCTGGAGAAAGTGTCTGAGAAGGATTACACTTGAGGACAACACCCAAACCATTGCCAGTCACTCCTGGCACCCATAAACTCCTTCATATTATCTGAAGACATATGTTAAGTCTTTTATTGGATGTATTGTTTTTAGTATTTGTTTTGTTTTAAATTCTGTCAATTTGTCATTATTTGATGGCTTTTATATGCTGATACTATGGTACAAGGTAAACACGGCGATCGATTGAGTCAAATAAAGGATCTTTTTACATGAAGTATCTTATACTTCATGAATGAAAGTCCCCTTTATTTGTTACAATAGTAAATCCTAGTGTTTGTAAAACGCTATGATTTACTTTCACTTTAAGCCACATTTTTGTAGCACATTTTTGTAGCGCATAGTACATTCTCTTTTTATAGAGATATTCCACTTTGTTAAAGGGCTTTAAGCAGCAAATCAGTATGTCTGTCCCAGGACAGACAAGGGAGCGAGCTTCATGCGCACTCATCATATTTCCCTATTCAGTTTAAGGAAGTTTACTATGAAATCTCATGAGCGTTAAGTGAAATCTCATGAGATCACAGTAAAAGAGTTCATGACCTCAGCATCGTTGATGCTGATTGGCTGCAGTTCATTTCTTCATTTTTTTTCCCTGCAGCTGGACAGCAGCTGAAGTATAACTTTTTACACAGGACTTAATCTGGTGATCTGAGGAAATTGTGAGTTAAAATATCTTCCTTTTTTACATTGGGCGCATTCGGGCAGCGCTCCAAGCGAACTGGGACTCGCTTGGAGCGTTTTTCTCACACTTGCAAGTGAGATGCCTGGCATTTTTTGAGCGCTCTGATGACGTAAGTCCCAGCACTTCCAGCGTGCTGGAAAAGCTGGGACTTTTCAGAGCAAGCTCAGACGCTTGGCAACATGGCAGCCTCCACACAGGTGTTGCTGTGGAGGCTGCCATGTTTTTATAAGCTGCAGAGGAGGGACAGGTGAGGCGGATAAGTCTGACAGCAGCATTTAGTACAGGGCAAAGTGGAGATAGGCTACATAACCTATCCCCACTTTGCTCTGTACTAAATGCTGCTGTCAGACTTATCCGGTGTTATGCTGAGAATGATTTCCCCAGTCTCTTGGCAAACATCGCAAGTCTGACCCACCTCTATTCAGGGCAGGATAAGCTACAGGGGCTGAGCTGAGAGCAGCTGAATGGAGGTGGGTCAGAGTTCCGATGTTTGCAAAGAGACTGGGGAAATCATTCTCGGCATAACACCGGTGTTGTGTGACAGCTACAAGGGAGCTTAGTGAAAACGTTTGCATGCGCAGTCCATTATTGTGCAGCAGATCCCTTTGCGCATGCGAACGTTTTTTCTAAGCTCCCTTGCTTGTGACGTCACCTAGCGCCACGTCATTGCTGGGAGTGAAGCATCCCCACTAGCTCCTAAGCGCTGCCCGAACGCGGCCATAGAGATTCTCAGATGATATTTTCCTGTCAGCTTTTTACAATTATACTGCATCAGTTTCTAGTGATTTAGCATATGACTATTATGTCCCTTTAAGCAAATGCTTAGTTTTATTAGTCCTCCACTGGTACTAGAATTGAATATCTGATTGGTGCAATAAAAAATAAATACTGCTGTGCTTCTGTGGATGGGTCATACTTCCAGTATCCGCATAATACTCAAATTTACAGAACGTGGTACAAATGCACATGCTTAAGTGCCTTATAAGAGGGATGGGACTGCTTATTTGCTAACAAATGACTGATGTCTGTTTTCTGTTAGGTGATGCATAGGGCCACAGAAAAAAAAACTTGGATGGCTGCATGTGGCCCTTGGGCCCCAGTTTGGGCAGCTTTGGCTTATACTAATAATTCATAGCATTATTAAAAATAATATAAAAGCAAATAAATGTGATTAATCAGTAAATTATTAGTATACTCTAAACCAGGGGTGCCCAATAAGTAGATCACGAAGGCGCTGCTGGTAGATCGCGGCCGATGTGATCAAAATTATGTGGTCAAGTTACGCAATCTCAACACTAGAGCGTGAGTAGAGTATGTCTGCTAGGGATATCGCTTTATCTACCGCGGTGTGTGAAGGGGCAGGTCATTAAACAGTCTGATGGTCGGACACAAAAAGTGCTACAGGATTGGCTCTTGAGAGAAATCGATTTCAACCAATCAATGTAGATGATTTTTGAACGACAACACAATTGGCCAAAAAGCATGGTTGAGTGAGTACTCTCCCAATGGATATGGCAGTAGAGTAAAGTTAGGAGGGTAAGCGTCAATAGATAGAAAAAGTAAAGGCGGAGGCTGCTGTGCTATGCAAAAAGAACAAGTCTGATTGATGTCAGATTGATGTCTGATTGATGCCTGGCAAATTAACGTGTTGACCCGGTAGGAAACTGTCTGCATGGCGCACTACTGAAATTTATGTGTGTATGCCTCATTGGGTTATATCAGGCCAAGCACGTGGCGCAAAGTAAAGGGGGTCAGTGGCAGTAATTTGAATGCAGTGTTTTGGCCTTTTGGACGCACCTTATACCGGTGCATCCACTTTTCTTATATACTTATTTTTACATATGACATTTCCAGGCTGCACCTCATTTAATGAAAAATGCTATTAATAATATCATACATTATAGCTGAGCTACCTCTTTGTTCATCGCTTTTTTTGCTCCTGTTAACCCGAATTAAAATCAGTGCTTTTGTTGTCAGGATTAATCTGTTGTATCTTTATGTTTTTGCATATCCATGTGTTGCTAAATCATGCAATCTTAAAGGGATATGAAACACACATTTTATTTTTTTCCCATGATTCAGATATAGAACATGCAATTTTAAACAACTTTCTTATTTACTCCTATTATCACATTTTCTTCATTCTCTTGGTATCTTTATTTGAAAAAACAGGAATGTAAGTTTAGGCGCTGGCCCATTTTTAGTGGGTAGTTTAAGTTGGGCTGGTCATTTGAAAAGTAGATCCCAACAAAAATAGTGTGGGCACCCCAGCTCTAAACGTTCATATATTCCAAGTATTCAGTCGACAGTCCTGTGATATATTATTGTTTGCACAAGCTCTTCAGAAATCTACAGAAATCTATTTTATTAGATCATTGATTCCCAGTATAATGAATGATTGAAGAGTTTAAGTAAAAATTTGGTTGCTACTTAGAATCTAAAAACAGAAAAGTGTAATTACTGTAATTGTAAAAGGTAAAGGAATGAGAAAAAAAGGATCATTAATGAGTACCCTAAATAGGATACCTGAGGTTTGCAAGTCAGCAAGACACAAAGTAACTGAATACAAGAACATACTCTTTTAACAGAGCACATAAATAGCTTTGCAAACAATGTTTGAAATCGGGTTATCAATTGCAATTACTTCTTAAACTCTTTAGGGCATAAATCAATTGTTCTCTAGTTTATTCTAATGTGCGGAGTGTGCAGTAGCAGAATTGTGCCTTATAAAGCTTTAACAAAAAGCCAGCTATAAAGTCCTATGCCAATTAATTTTTTCTGAAAACATTTTGTACTAGGAAGCTTTGGTAAATACTTTTATATACAAACATTATACTGCTAGGTCTTCATAGAGTTAGGAGAGACAGCTTAAACAAAAAAAATATTTTTTAAATAAATGGTCACACAGACAGATATATAGATAAACCGGTTCCAGGTGCCACATTTGTTTCCTCCTATACTGAAGGGAAGTACAAAAAGAAAATGCTCTAATGTGTTAAAGAATGTTATGTTCACACTATTACTTGCATAGAACTGTGTTTAACCCCCTGCAAAGGCTTAAACACATAGTTGATGTCAGCTCCACAGCAGCAATGCACTAATGGGAACTAGCTGAACACATCTGGTGAGCCTATTGCAAGAAGCATATGTACATAACCACCCACCACCTGCTAGCTACCTTTAGTGCATTGCTACTCCTGAGGCTATTTAGGTATGCACTTTAACAAAGGATAACAAAAGAGCAAAGTAAGTTTGAAAGATGTAAATGGATTAAAATTGCATGCTCCGTCTGAACCATGAAAGCTTCATTTTGAAAAAAGAGGCATGCTAATGCAATTGTAAAATGTTCTAGTTTCTTATACCATTTTATTATTCCTCTAACTTTGATAACTATATGTATAACCACATAATAGGACACCATTGATGTGAGCAGGACACAGCCAGTCAGCTAATCAGGAGCAACAACCTGTTAAAATCCACTATGAGTGAGTGGAAAAGTGGATAACGTGGAGAAGATGAAAGGGACACAGTGTGCAAATGCTATGGCGAGACAAAGAGTTGTTCAGGTTCCCATCTGTTTGCAACCTCTTACTGAAATGCACATAGAAGTGAAACAGTAGTGTTGGAGCTACACAGCCCAACATACTCTACTCTATGGGGCCGAATTATCAAGCTCTGAATGGAGCTTGATGCCTCTGTTTCCGTGTGAGCCTTCAAGCTCACCGGAAAAAGCAGTTATGAAGAAGGGCTAAAGACCGCTGCTCCAGAACTGGTCCGCCGCCTCTGAGGCTGCGGACATCAATCCGCCCGATCCTATACGATAGGGCTGATTGACACCCCCTGCTAGTGGCTGATTGGCCATGAATCTGCAGGGGGCGGCATTGCACAAACAGTTCACAAGAACTGCTTGTGCAATGATAAATGCCGACAGCGTATGCTGTCGACATTTATCGATGTGCGGCGGACATGATATGCTACATTGTATCATGTCCGTCCGCACTTTAATAAATTGGCCCCTATAAGTTCTCACTTTCCATAAAATGCATTAAAAAAATAATAATCTGCATTAGCCCATTGGTGATCTTGAAACCTAAGCAGCTGATCGGTGTGTATGCACTGTGCATTGAACATACTTACCAATCCGTGTGACTGGCACCAGGGACATATAAAAGTTGCCAATCTAAAAAAATAGTGTGTTGGGGCTGTGAGGTCTTTGCATTTATTATTTTTTATGTCCCTCAAGAGTGACAAATAATTATAAGGTATTATGATAAAGCAGTCTTAATAATAAATATGACTATCATATATACAGAGATAAAAGAGAGAAAAGTGGAATGTATGTAATCAGCAGGGCCGGACTGAGACCAAAAATGGGCCCGGGCATTTTAAGGCAAAGCAGCCCACCCCATTTTTTATTGAACATAAGTAACGTTATGATAACAAATTGTCAAAAATACTACAATAATGACACTTTCAGCTAGGGCTGCAACTAACGATTATTTTCATAATCGATTAATCGGCCGATTATTTTTTCGATTAATCGACTAATCGGATAAAAAAAGAGAATGAATAATAGTTTTCTATGTTTTAAATAAAATCCGCTTAATGAGTGTTACAAATATAAACTTCAGACGAAAACTTTACATTAAAACAACTGTTTCTTCAATTTTTAAGCAGCAGAGCACAGTTTTATAATTATACAAAACAAAACCACAAACTTTTTGAAAAGAGGTAGAACTAGAAAGAGTTAGACTATCACTGTTAATAACATTCTGTTATTCACTCTTTCAGAAACTTTGCATTGAAATGCAAAAATCTCAACATGTCCACATGCTTCTGGCTAAGGCTGGTTCTCTGTTTGCAGCTATATTTCCTGCAGCAGAGAAAAGGCTGTTGAGGTGTATAAGTAGGGTTTTGCCAATTTCACCAAAGTGGGATATTTATCTTTGTTAGCTCTTCACCAATGCTAAGTGTTTTCTACCTTGGCAAGGGACCTCTCAATAAAGTAACCCTTGACTTCATTCTAACATAAAAATATCTTGAATATCTATATGCAATGGTAAATAACCAGCTATAAGGTTAGGGGAAATGTCTAGTCCGCTCTAAAAATAACGAATATATACTTATAAAGGTTGAATCTGGTACATATTATCACAATTTATTAAAAATATAAAAAAAAAAACAATAAAAAACAAGATCAAAAGCGCTAAGGACTGTATATCAATAACAGGACAAAGCCTTACACATTTGTTTATACAGTACATATAATCAGCAATAGCAAGCAATACGCTAATAATTGTGCAAACAGATAATAGTGCACATCAATTTAAATAACTCCCATCAATCTAGGGGCAAGGTTTAAACAACAAGCTCAGCACTATATCATGAAAAGCATAGTTCCAAATCACCAGATTTAATATAAACAATCCAAATGATGACTATTATATCTGGGTTGCACATAAGCCAGGGGTAGTTGTAAACATATACTGTCCTGAAAAAGTGAAAAGTAGACGTCTGTAGACGTCCTTTAGGCTAAGGACATAACCATAAAATACAATACCATATGCAGGAGGTCATTGGAGTGAAGCAGCTGGTGTTGTGCACAGACCAACTAATTGCAAACCAACTAATCGATTAATCGATTATGAGATTCGTTGACAACTATTTTCATAATCGATTATTATCGATTATGCCGATTAGTTGTTGCAGCTCTACTTTCAGCAAATAGATCATAAAACTGTCATACACGTAACATGAACCATCAATCTTCTGGAACTATATCCTCTGAAATACTTCTGTATAACCTTGATTTTCTTCATTATATTTAAAGGAAAAAACTTACTCCAATTCTCTCAGTATTAAATTTAACAATAATAGATGTAGATTAACTGGAATGCTTAACATGATGTAAGATTTAGCTTATTTAATTGTTACAATAGAGTGTAGTTGCATAGTGTAAGATTTGTACTGAAAAATATCAATAAAGATCCAACCATAGTTTATCAGGCGCACAGACAGACACTATCTATAGCTACAATATACTCTACTGTGAATAGTCCCTTCACTATTTAATTCTATTTAAAATTTAACAAAAAACACCATCACAGAAGAAATCTTCCTTATGATCCAGAAGACATATTACAATAGTGTGCCGTTTGATGTCCCTTGTTCTTTCTGTTAAATAGGTGCATTTACTTCTGAATACATATACTATATTAGACCCACATGAATCAAATGTCATGTAATGCCATGTAACTTACTTGCTATAATAACAGGTCTACACTCTGGACTGGAAGATAGCACACGCTACCAGGATGTACTTCTCCTGTGTCTCCACTCTCCAGACATAAGTCATCCCACTGCGGTGCGCAGCCCGCACCCCACGCTTCCCTCCTGGCACCCCCTCTTCATCATCAATCCCTGGCGGTAGTTGGGCAGTCAGATGGTCATGGCGGCTGCTGCTTCAGTGCTGCACCTAATGAAGCCCGGTATCGACAAAAACCTTTGGGGTTTCATTAGGTGCAGCACTGAAGTTGTGTGAATGACAATGCCTTGTTGATGTCAGAGGTCAGAGGAGAATGGGCAGACTGGTTTGAGATGATAGAAAGCCAACAGTAACTCAAATAACCACTCATTACAACCAAGATATGCAGAATACAATCTCTGAATGCACAACACATCGAACCTTGAAGCAGATGGGCTACAGCAGCAGCAGACCACACCGGGTGCCACTCCTGTCAGGTAAGGCTACAATTTGCACAGGCTCACCAAAATGGGACAATAGAAGATTGGAAAAACGTTGCCTGGTCTGATGAGTCTCGATTTCAGCTTTGACATTCAGATGTTAGGGTAAGAATTTGGCGTAAACAACATGAAAGCCTGGATCCATCCTGCCTTGTATCAACGGTTAAGGCTGGTGGTGGTGTAATGGTGTGGGGGTATTTGAGCATATAATTGAGCATCGTTTAAATGCCACAGCCTACCTGAGTATTGTTGCGGACCATGTCCATCCCTTTATGACTACAGTGTACCCATCTTCTGATGGCTACTTCCAGCAGGATAATGCACCATGCCACAAAGCTCAAATCATCTCAAACTGGTTTCTTGAACATGACAAGGAGTTCACTGTACTCCAATGGCCTCCACAGTCACCAGATCTCAATCCAAAATAGCACCTTTGGGATGTGGTGGAAAGGGAGATTCACATTATGGATGTGCAGCCCAAAAATCTGCAGCAACTGGGTGATGCTATCATGTCAATATGGACCAAAATCGCACGTTGAATCTATGCCACGAAGAATTAAGGCATTTCTTAAGGCAAAAGGGGGTCCAAAATGGTATTAGCAAGGTGTACCTAATAAAGTGGCCGGTGAGTGTATATTTTGTATATCCAAAACGTGATTAATATAAAATGTTCAATGCTGGATTACTATTAGTGTAAAACCATGGTTTAAAATCTACTGCAGGATGTATAAACATGGAGAGCACTCACTGTTGTGGGGTGTTTGTTCAGGATTCTGCGGACCTTCACTACTCACAGTTACCTTTTTTTGCTGGCTTGTTTAATAGAGCTGTGCTTTAAGAACGTAAAACCTTGTTCACCATACCGGGTTCCTATTTCATTCTCAGCATTAAAAACACTATCTTACACATTTCAGCCATGCCGGCCATAGTCATAGATATATGACTATGGCCGGCATGGACGTAACGTGTAAGATTGTGTTTTTAACTTAAAGGGACAATCAAGTCCAAAAAAACTCTCATTTTTCAAATAGGGCATGTCATTTTAAACAACTTTCCAATTTACTTGTATCAACAATTTTGCTTTGTTCTCTTGGTATTCTGGTTGAAAGCAAACCTAGGAAGGCTCATATGATAATTGTTATGCCCTTGAATGCCGCCTCTTTTTTATTAGCTTTTCACAGCAGGGGAGAACTAGTACATGTCAGCCATATAGATAACATTGTAATCACGCCCGTGGCTAGTGGCAGACACTGCACTAATTGGCTAAAATGCAAGTCAATAGACAATAACTAAAAGTCATGTGATTAGGGGAGGTCAGAAGATGCTTAGATACCAGTTAGCCACAGAAGTAAAACGTGTATTAATATAACTGTGTTGGTTATGCAAAACTGGGGAATGGGTAATAAAGGGATTATCTATCTTTTTAAACAACAAAAATTCTGGTGTTGACTGTCTTTTTAAGAAGCTACACGCTACTTGTTTTTAATAAAGTTCCAATAAAGAAGAAATTCTGTTTAATTTGGATGATTGGACTTATTTTTCTATCATGTGCTCTTATATATTTTAGATATGTGCATTTGGCAGTTTCCTTCACTATTGAATGCAGACACTCTCGGGATTTCTCTCCTTTTGAAGCCGGTTTTCTGCCTGTAAAAGTGCAACACACTAAGAACTGGATTTGCACAGAATAGTGTGTTGCACTTTCACAAGAATAAATCTGGCTCAGAAAAAAGCTGAATGCCGTGAGCAGCCTCCGTCTTCCGAAAATTGTCAGTGAACAAATCTGCTGAATGCACATATCATATATATATATATATTAGAGCTGCAACAACTAATCAATATAATCGATAATAATCTATTATGAAAATAGTTCTCAACTAATCTCATAATCGATAAGTTGGTTTGCAATTAGTTGGTCTGTGCACAGCACCAACTGCTTCACTCCAATGAGCTCCTGCACGTGGTATTGTGTTTTATGGTTATGCCCTTAATTTAAAGGATGTTTACAGATGTTTTCTTTTCGCTTTTCAGGACAGTATAAGTTTACAACTACTTCTGGCTTATGTGCAACCCAGAAATAATAGGGGTCATCATTTGGATTGTTTATATTAAATCAGGTGATTTGGGACTATGCTTTACATTATATAGTGCCGGGCTTGTTATTTACACCTAGCCATAGATTAATGGGATATCAGTTGATGTGCACTATTATCAGTTTGCACAATTAATAGCGTATTGCTTACTATTGCTGATTATATGTATTGTATAGATAAATGTGTAAGGCTTTGTCCTGTTATTGATACATAGTCCTTAGCACTTTTGACTTTTCTTGTTTTTTTTATATTTTTAATTAATTGTAATATGTACCAAATTCAACTTCTATAAGTATATATCTGTTATTTTAAGTGCGGGCTAGATATTTAGATATTTTTATGTTAGAATGAAGTACAGGCTTACTTTGTTAAGAGGCACCTAGCATTGGTTGAGAGTTAAAGATAAATATCCCACCTTGGTGATATTGGCAGAACCCTACTTATGCATCTCAGGCACCTCAACACCATCTGAGCGCCTCTTCTCTGCTGCAGGCAAAATAGCTTGCACAAAGAGAGCCAGCCTCATCCAGGAGCACGTGGTCATGTTGTCATTTTTGCATTCCAATGCAAAGTTTCTGAGAGAGTGAATAACAGAATGTTATTAATAGTTCTACCTCTTTCTAGTTCTAAAACAGTTTGTCTTTTTTTTTTTTTGCTTGATTATAAAAAAACATAATTTATGTAAGAACTTACCTGATAAATTCATTTCTTTCATATTGGCAAGAGTCCATGAGCTAGTGACGTATGGGATATACATTCCTACTAGGAGGGGGCAAAGTTTCCCAAACCTCAAAATGCCTATAAATACACCTCCCACTACACCCACAACTCAGTTTAACGAATAGCCAAGTAGTGAGGTGATAGCAAAAGGAGTAAAAAGCATACAAAAAGAGGAACTGGAAATATTATTGTGAATTAATACAATAAAAACATAACCACCATAAAAAGGGTGTGCCTCATGGACTCTTGCTAATATGAAAGACATACATTTATCAGGTAAGTTTACATAAATTATGTTTTCTTTCATGTAATTGGCAAGAGTCCACGAGCTAGTGAGGTATGAGATAGAAATACCCATGATGTGGAATTCCACAGAAGAGTCACTAGAGAGGGAGGGATAAAATATCAACAGTTATTTCCACTGAGAAATTAAATGCACACAATAATTACGTTTTTCATAATAAAACTTAAATCAAAAGCAGTAAAATCAAACTGAGAAAGCTGCCTCAATAACTTTTCTACCAAAGACTGCTTCAGAAGAAGCAAATACATCAAAATGGTAAAAACAATAAAAGTATGCAAAGAAGACCAAGTTACTGCTTTGCAAATGTGATCAACCAAAGCTTCATTCTGAAAAAGCCCAAGATATGGCGACTGAACTTAGTAGAATGAGCTGTAAATCTCTGAGGCGGAGCCTGCCCTGCCTCGAAATAAGCCTTGAGAAACAAAAGCTTTAACGAGGATGCCAAAGAAATGGCAGAGGCTTTCTAACCTTTTCTGGAACCAGAAAAACAACCAATAGCCTAGAAGTCTTCTGAAATCCTAGTAACCTTGCTATAGAATTATAAAGCTCTTACCACTTCCAAAGGATGTAAAGAACTTTCAAATAATTCTTTAGGATTAGGACACAAAGAAGAAACAACAATTTCTCTACTAATATTGTTCAAATTCACAACCTTAGGAAGAGAAAAAATAAAGATGTCCTCAAAACAACTCATCTAGATGAAAAATCAGATAAGGAGGCACACAAGAGAGGGCTGATCAATCAGAAACTCTTCTAGCAGAAGAGATAGCCAGGAGAAACAACCCTTTCCAAGAAAGTAAATAATCCTCAAAGAAAATATAAGCTCAAAAGAAAGAGCCTACAAAATCATTAAACCAAATTAAGAGTCTAAAAAAGGAGAAATTAATAACTTAACAGGCTTGATACAAACCAGAGCCTGTACAAAACAGTGAATATTAGGAAGTTAAGCAATCTTTCTAAAAAAAAAAAGACAGAAAGAACAGAGATTTGTCCCTTCAAAAAATGTGTAGACAAACCTAATCCAAAACATCCTGAAGAAACTGATAAATCCTTGGAATTCTAAAAGAATACCAAGAGAATTTATGAAAAGAACACTATAAAATATAGGTTTTGCAAACCTGATAATACATGTTCCTTGAAACAGACTTATAAGCCTGCAACATAGTGAAAAAAACAGAGTCAGGGAAACCTCTATGACTAAACACTAATCAATTTCCATACCTACAAATTAGTAATTTGATATCCCGATGGAAAAACGGCCCTTGAAACAAGAGGGCTGGCCAAAGAGAAAGCAGCCAAGGATGGCAACTGGACATCCAGACAAGATCCACATACCAAACCTGTGAGGCCATGTTGATGCTATCAGAAACACAAGAGACTGTTCCAATATGATCTTTGAGATCACCTATGGAAGAAATAAACAGAGGCGGAAACATGTAGCCAGGTTGCAAAACCAAGACACTGCTAATGCATCCACCGTCTCCGCCTGAGGATCCCTGGACCTGAAAAGGTACCTTGGAAACTGAGAAAACACATCTGTATAAAGATACCACTCTCCCGGATGTAAAGTCTGACGGCTGAGATAATCCACCTCCCAAATGTCTAAATCTGAGATATGAATCGTAGAGATTAGACAGATGATGAATTCCACCTAAGAACGTATTCAAGATACTTCTTAATTGCTAAGGGACTGCAAATCCTTATTGAAGATTGACACATGCCACAGTTGTGATATTGTCAGTCTGATAGAAAAATGAAAAAGTTATCGTAAAAGAGGCCAAGCCTGAAAAAGCTCTGAAAATAGCACAGAGTTCTAAAATATCAATTGGTAACCTCGCCTCTTGAGGTTTCCAAACCACTTGTGCAGTCAGAGACCCTTAGACAGCTCCCCAATCTGTAAGACTTGTATCCAATAAGAATACAATCCAGGAAGGACGAACAAAAGGAGGCCCCCTGAAAAAAACAATGATAATCTAATCCCCAAATCAGAGAGAGTTGAGTGTTGGAATTTAAGAATATCAGCTGTGATATCTGAAAACAATCCCTGCACCATTGATTCAGTATTCAAAGCTAAAGAGGTCTCAGATGAAAAACGAGCAAAAGGAACCACGTCCGATGCTGCAGTTACGAGACCTAAAACTTCCATGCACATAGCTACTGAAAGGAATGTTCTAGACTGCAAGTTTAGACAGGCTAACACCAATTACAATTGACTCTTGTCCGATAAAAACAAAGTAATGAACACCGAATCCATCTAGAAACCCAAAAAAAGGTGACCCTGGTCTGAGGAATCACGAAACTCTTAGGTAGATCCTCTAACCATGTCTTTAAGAAACAAAACTAGTTGATTCATGAGAGATTCTAATAAAAGAACATTTTAAGCTAATACCAAGATACCATCCAAATACGGAAGCACCACAAATACCCTACTGTCTGAATACAGAAAAAGGGCACCAAGAATCTTTGAAAAGATTTATAAAGCTTTCACTAGACAAAATGGAAAAGTGACAAATTGGTAAAGCTTACCTAAAAAAGAGAATCTCAGAAACCAAAAGTGGTCTGAATGAAATAAAATATGAGGATAAACGTCCTGTAAAATTGAGTGGACATGAAATAACCTTGCTGAACAAAAGGTATAATAGTCCTTATAGTCCCAACTTGAAAGTTGAGACTCTTACAAAACAATATAACGTTTTTAGATCCAAGATTGGACTGAATAAACCTTTCTTCTTTGGGATAAAGAATCAATTGAATAAAAACCCAAACCCTGCTCCTGCTAAAGGACTGGTATAATCACTCCTGAAAAAAAATTCACAGAGTGTACTAAGAAAGAAAGAATTTTCCCATACAAGGTTTCATTCTAAAATTCTATTCAGAACCCTAAGAATAATATAGATTTTGGACTGAGTTTCCAAAGACAATTAATCTGCTCCCCACCAGAAGGACTGGTTTGAGAACCGCATCTTCATGCAGTCTCAATAACTAGTAATTATATAGCGTTTTTCTCCCAGAAGGATACAAAAAAACGCTTTTCAGTGCTTGCACTCTGATATAGTAAACATAATAAAATGAATACATCTGAAGTAAATAAACAGAGTTATATACTTGAGAATCTGAAACTGCTTATGCTAACTGTTCAAAAAAAGGTTGAGAGAACAGTAATGTCAGCCACATATAAAGCTAAGCTAAAAATATAAACATTACATGAAAATGCTCTACTAAGGTTATATTCAAATTCTAAAGAATCCTAAAAATAAGTACCAATTTCCATAGAAATAGTAGTACAGTCTCAAAAAGGAAGCAGGATAAACCATTCTCTAGAATATATTACAGATAGTATATTGAAAAGGAAAAAAACCTCAGGAGCAAAATAAAATCTTAAAATCCAAATTTAAAAAGGATTAATAACATAGTTAATAGGAGGACTAGGCTCTTAAAAGCTAAAAATAAATAACAAAATGTCCTTAACAAAGAACAAAAAATGTTCAAATGAAAAATAAGGAGAATTTTTAGCAAAATTGTCTGATACAGGATCCTTTGAGCCAAAGAAACTTTCATCAGTAGAATAAACTTAAGTATGCTGTTGGTCAGAACAAAATTAATTAATTAAATCTTAATAATTTTGAAAAGTCTTTGTAAGTTTACTTAAAGGCATAATAGCAGTCCATAACCTTTTATGATAAAAGCAATAACATGAACTGAGAAAGTAAAAACAGTAAATGTCATTGTACATATAGAAACATGATTAGTATAAAATATGATAAATAAATGCCACATAATTGAGCTGAAGAAAATAACAGCTAAATAATGAAAAAAACACACTTAGATTTGAAGAATTGTGTTTCAGGGCATCATAGTTTCTACAGTAAAATTAGAGTCAGGATCAGAATGAGACATCTCGCAAAATGTAACAGAAAAAGAAAAATAACATTAGGCAAAACATTCAATTTCCACAATGTAACGGTTTCAGTAGATAGGAAAAAAACAAAGATTGTATTTTTTTAAACAAAAAATAAAATAAAAAAGCAGGCATAATAGCTTTCAAAAAACATGAAAACAGCGAGCAATGGAGGAAGAGTGGTAAAATAACTAAATTTTGGCGCCAAGAATGACGCATTACGCAAAAGGAAGTTAAAAAAAATTTGGCTCAAAACCAACACCAGGAAATGACGCCACTCGCGTCATAACAAATGTAACATCGCGCCAAAACTAGCGTCAACAAAGACGCAGGAAATGACTAAATTTGCGCCACTAAAGGCGCAACTATAAGCGGAAAAAATTTTGTGTCAAGAATGACGCAATATATAACAGCATTTTGCGTCCTCGCGAGCATAGATTTGCCCATAAAAAAATTTGAAAAACAAGTCAAATTGAGAAAAAAGACTGAGACCCCAGATAAGAAAAAAGTTTAAATAAACTTCCCAAACACGATTCCTATACTGAAACTGTTTAGACTGCAAAGGGAAATATACATAGATCTGACTCATGGCAAATAAAAGTAAAATACATATTTAAAACTATATATTAATACATAAAGCGCCAAACCATAGCTGAGAGTGTCTTAAACATAGATACACACTTACCGAAAGACACCCATCCACATATAGCAGACAGCCAAACCAGTACTGAAAACTATCAGCAGAGGTAATGGTATATAAGAGTATATCGCCGATCTGAAAAGGGAGGTAGGAGATGAATCCCTACGACCGATAACAGAGAACCCTTGAAAAGATTTCCCGTGAGAGAAACCATAAAATCAATAGACGATACTCTCTTCACATCCCTCTGACAAACACTGTACTCAGAGGAATTGGGCTTCAAAATGCTTAGAAGCGCTTATCATAGAAGAAATAATAAAAATCAAGCACAAACTTACTTCACCACCTCCATAGTTTGTAAAACTGAGTTGTGGGAGGTGTATTTATAGGAATTTTGAGGTTTGGGAAACTTTGCCCCCTCCTGGTAGGAATGTATATCCCCATACGTCACTAGCTCATGGACTCTTGCCAATTACATGAAAGAAATGTGTTCTGCTGCCGGTCAAAAAATTGGACAAACAGTTGTATTAATGTAAAGTTTTAGTCTGAAGTTTATATTTATAACACTCAGTGTGTGGATTTTATTTTAAATATAGGATTATTATTTATTTTTTAGTCGATTAATCTAAAAAAATAATCGTCTGATTAATCAATTATAAAAACAATCATTAGTTGCAGCCCTAATATATATATATATATATATATATATATATATATATATACACACACACATACACACACACACACATATACATACATACATATATTCTCACAGAACAATAATATACCTACAAAAATTGACCACTAGCCACAAAGGTGGTGCTGTTCACCTTAGAATATATATTTGCCCAGCAACATCAGGATGCTGATGGCAAAATGTGCAAAAAAAATAATTATAAGCAAAATATGATATAGGATGTGAAAGTAGAATATCTGAAAATGATATCAGAATGCTAGAACATATTTTTCACTTCACATGTGTTTCTACCATTGAATTTAACTTTTATGAACATTACATTCTATTTAAGGGGACATAATACAAATATGCTATATCACTTGAACGTGCTGCTCATTTTGCTTTAATGCTGTACAACCTTCTAAAGATTTGGGCACACCACACAGATATAAAGTTCTCTTTTTTCTGTAATTGTGTTGTTTTTTTTTCCAATTCCCATGAGAGGTTGAAGTGCTTACTCCAATCTTCAGAAACCTAGCACTGTAACATTCTGAAGTGTAGTAGCTCATGCAAATCTGTCACTTAGACGGAGCTCCATCCCAGGATGCATTTTCCAGTCTCATCTTTATGTTCTGCACCCTCTGTATCATGTCATGAGGCACAATCTGTTGGCACATTACTTTAAAGGACCACTTAAGTAAAAAAATTTACTTTCATGATTCAGATAGAGCGCACAATTTTAAACCACTTTCCAATTCACTTCCTTTATCTAAATGCACACAATCTTTTAATAGACACCAGCTCCTACTAAGCATGTGCAAGATTCACAGAATATACCTATATGCTTATTGTGATTGGCTGATGGCTGTCACATGATGCAATGTACTACTCATGTAAAATTTAAACAAAGTGCTTTTGCATTGATTATTTTATTCTACTGTGTCTAGTGGTCATTTAAAGATAAAAAATATTCAAAGCTTTTCTAGAACTGAGTCCTTAGACTTTAAAACAAAATTACAGTTTTAATTATTTTAAAACGTATTTTATATATAGATTTAATACAACGCAGTGCTTTATTTCTGCATATATACTTTTTTCCTTGAATACAATAGCTAACATTTCAATAACAAATTTAATTGTTTGGAAAGATATTTATCTCTAATTGTTTTTTGGCATAATGCTAAGTTTCGTTGAGATGGACACAAAAAAATCCTACGTATGTGTTTTTGAAAAGAGAAATAATGCTATTGGTGGAATAACAATGCTCATGACCGAGAATACAAAAAACTGACTATTTTAATGTTATTGTTAATTAGTAAAGAGCCAACATACTACACAACACTATAATATTAGCTAGACGTTTGTAGCGTACAACAATAAAAATACATTTACATGAATATAAAGTAGTGGGCTCTGCAGGTGAGTCACTGTTCGCTGTAAGTGCACTTTACATGAGATGACTGACAGATGGGCTCACAAGATTACATTCTAAAGGAAAATACATGTTTTTCCACACGGAGGGCTGCAAAGTACATTTTAAAAATGATTCTAAAAGAAACAAATAGTATACTGTAATTACAAACAAACCAATTAACTTGATATTTGTGGAACTATACAAGTGCCACTATCTGCTTGCAGTATGGAGCAAAGGCAGTTACTTCACAGTACAGATCAGTAAAGATATCTCTTTATGTTTATAGTTTGGTAAAGTGATAAAACAGTGGAGGGCCCGTTATTTGTTTATACATATGAATTGTAATTTCATTATCAGGAGATATATTCACCTTTTAAATTCAGTTTCTCTAATTCTGGTGTTTACTAATACCAATACCTTTGTTTTGTGTATTTGCTAGTTTTGAAAGAAAATAAATAAAGTTGGAATTAATAAACAAAATGCAGTGATTGGGCGTAATGTGGCCCCTGGAGTTTAGGCAGGACAGGCCTTAAAGGGACACTATACACTCATTTTCATATAACTGCATGTAATAGAAACTACTATAAAGAATAAGATGCACAGATACTGATATAAAAATCCAGTATAAAACTGTTTAAAAACTTACTTAGAAGCTCTCAGTTTAGCTCTGTTGAAAAGGTAGTTGGAAAGCCCACTGCAAATGGGAAATAAGACACTCCCCCCTCCCCCCTCTTTTGCATATGAAAAGACCCTTTACACAAACAGGAGCAAGCTGGAGTTATGCTGGCTTGGTTAGGAGTCTAAAAATAAGAGCAATGTTATTTAAAAATAACCAAACTATACATTTAAAAAAACAACAACAAAAAAACTGTATGGGCTGTATAAATAGATCATCTACAAAACATTTATGCAAAGAAAAAATTAGTGTATAATGTCCCTTTAAGTAAAAGGTAGGCGGTGCGGAATACTAAGCCAGGAATATACTGAACTGTATTGAGAAAAACATAAAAAGTGAGACTAATAGTTATCCTGCTGTACAAACTTGTAGGTCTCAAAAAAATCTTTGATAAAATGTATGGATTCTATTCTACATGACTACAAACCTACAAGTGTATCACAAAGGCATAAATACACCAGGGAAGCAGGTTTCGGAAAAGACAGCATAGCATTGGGAGGGGATCTATGGTACTACAGAGAGAGAGGTTGTGTATTTGTGCCACAACTGTCCTGCAGAGAGGTTGTACAGTTCAACCATAAGAAAGATAAAAAAATAGATAAAGATGATCCATAGCACAACAGTGTGGAGATAGAACTACGTAGGTAAAAGGGCAGAAAAGGTAGACTAAGGATTCTATCAATCTGTGACAATGCCCATTTACTGGATTTTATTGATCTCATTGTGACATTGTTCAATGCTATCAAGGATTAATCCTGCTTCCTCTGATTCATACAGGTCTCCTTATTAGATATAATATAAATGTATTTTCTGTTACACATAGTCCTGTTTTTATAGCTGAATTGTAATATATCACAAACAGAGCTAAAACAATATGGGCCAGATTACAAGTGGAGCTCTAAATATCGCTTTCAAGAAAGCAATAGTTGCGCTGCACTGTGTAATACCAGCACATGCTAAAGTGCGCTGGTATTACAAGTTAACAGCAATTGCAGTTTTTTGCTAAAATATATATTTATTATTTTTTTTAAAAAAGCTATTTTTTTTAAAAGGGAGTAGGGACATAATAATGCTAAATCACTTGAAACATGCAGTATAACTGTAAAAAGCTGACAGGAAAATATCACCTGAGCATCTCTATGTAAAAAAGGAAGATATTTTACCTCACAAGTTCCTCAGCTCAGCAGAGTAAGTTCTGTGTAAAAAGTTATACTCCGCTGCAGCCCAGCTGCAGGTAAAAAAAAAAATAAAAAATGAAGAAATGAACAGCAGCCAATCAGCATCAGCAGTGCTGAGGTCATGAACTCTTTTACTGTGATCTCATGAGATTTCACTTAACTCTCATGAGATTTCATTGTAAACTTCCTTACACTGAATAGGGAAATAAGATGAGAGTGCATGTAAGCTCGCCCCTTCCGCTGTCTCGGGACAGACATACTAATTTGCTGCTTAGAAATACTTTACAATGGGAGGTGACTACTGAGAAACTTTTGAGGTAAAATATCTTTCTATTTTACATAGTGATGTTCAGGTGATATTTTCTAGTCAGCTTTTTACAGCTATGCTGCATCACTTTCAAGTGTTTAAACATTTGAGTATTATGGCCCTTTAATGTAAAAAACTAAAATGCCCTCTATTTTGAGGGCATTTGGGGCACTTTAAGCAAATTAACCAATTAATTTTCTTATTGCTTATTGCTACGGCGAGCTCGCGGTAGCAATAATAACCAGCCACTTGTAAATTGCGGGTGCGCGTTAATTTAGCGCTCCACTTGTAATCTAGCCCTATATGTGCTTCTCATCCTCCATATCAATTCTTTAAGCTGCAGCCAGAGCTTAAAGGGACAGTAAACACCTTATAATTACAAGACATTTCTGTTTTATTGCTATAAAATAACAAAGCCAAATCTATACATTATTTAAAACAAATTAACATCATCTTTTTACAGCAATTATTTTTTAATAGCCAAACTACACCCACCATTTTCTTGTTTGGATGAACCAATCTGGGCTTTATTCTACAGACAACAAGGCTAGCCACTGTCATAAAGTTAGTACAAGCTGCATTATTTTGCACGTATTAGCTGATAGAGGTCAATTAGGGAAATATATGTAGCAGGGCTAGCCTTGATACATCAGTAGGTGCTTTCTAAGTACTGAGAATTATCAACTACTTAATTTTCAGAGTAAACTTACCTGAAAGGGGGCCAAAATAAACAATGGGCACAAATTGTAAAGTTGTTTCATTATGCATAAATTCCACCCTTAGCATTGGAAGGGCTCTGGGCAAGACAAACTGTGGGGTCCCTCAGCCCTGCCTCCTTATTCCCCACCGCTGTCCCAACATTCAGTGTGTCCTATATAAAGAATAAAGAGCAGGACTGCACATAACTAACCATTTTATATAAAAATCTCAAGATGTTTACTGCCCCATTTAACTACATTTTGTGTATCATTTTATTACTCACTCTCGGATTTAGTCACTTATTTGTAGGAATGCCTGTTAAGTTCAACTGATCAGAAAATACCACATTTATAAAAGTCTCAACTAATTACACAAACCTTAACTTAAGAAGCTGAAGCACACGGCTGGTGACAAAGCAGACTGAGCTGGCTGTAGGAGCGGGTAAAGATTTTGTCAGCCAATAGATAATGAGGGTGAGTGTTATAGAGCACATCAGAAGAGGAAATAGAGAGTCAACAGCAGATATTACCAGTATGATCTGATCGTGTGACCCCAACTAGAAGAAATGTGTTATTTAGGAATGTAAGGTCCTCTTTTAAACCACGAATATGAAAGCTCCTACTCAGTGGAGTACGACCTTTGCCCATGAGGAGTCACAGTAGAATAGTTTCCCTGTCACAGTCACTGTGAGCTGCAGAAGACGTCAGAGAGGAAAGTAGCATGTGCTTTCACTGCTTCTAGAAATAAGTAATATACAAATAATTACTTGATAAAAAAATACAATTTACATATCTTCAAAGATTCAGGACCTGGAAGGGATGGGCACAGAGCATAGCAATTGGCTTCTTAGGCTTCTGCGCAAAGGACAGAGGCCTTAGATCAATTCATCTGTATATGCATAAACATTCATACAACCAAACGTAGTACTGTAGGACATATATATGTACAAATAGTATGTAAGGGGTTAAAACTGCAATCGCACCACTAATTAGTGAAGTTCACCTTTCTTGCATATTGGGAGCTGTACCTTGATCATATGTTTAACCTTTAATTCCTACACACTTTGCCAGTGACTCGTTAGCAGCTGGATAAGTGGGCAGTATTCCTCCCTTGTTGTTATATATACTGTACAAGTTAGTCTGCATCATATTAACATGTAGCAAATGATGTAATGCTGTAATTTGCTGCTTGTGACATTAATATGATATGAAAAATACTGTCACTCATTACCCCTTATATGTCAGACTGCACTGTAAGTTCTATAAAGAAAGAGTGAGCTGTTAAAATGTTACAAATGACACATACACTGATCTTTCCAATAAACAACTGAAGTGATTGGTTGCTGATCCTCCAGTTAGGGTTTAGAGTTAAAGGGACAGTATACACTCATTTTCATATAACTGCATGTAATAGACACTACTATAAAGAATAATATGCACAGATACTGATATAAAAATCCAGTATAAAACTGTTTAAAAACTTACTTAGAAGGTGTCAGTTTGGCTCTGTTGAAAAGGTAGCTGGAAAGCCCACTGCAAGTGGCAAATAAGACACTCCCCCCTCCCCCTTCTTTTGCATATGAAAAGACCCTTTACACAAACAGGAGCAAGCTGGAGTAGGTAGTCGAGCATATTCACATAAAACTTTGGGGCTTGGTTAGGAGTCTGAAAATCAGAGCAATGTTATTTAAAAATAAGCAAAACTATACATTAATTTAAAAAAAAAACTTTATGGGCTATATAAATAGATTATCTACAAAACATTTATGCAAAGAAAAAATGAGTGTATAATGTCCCTTTAAGTATCTGGCTACAAAACAGGCTCCAACATTTTTCAGCAAAATGTTTTGCAGTACACCATATCAGCCAATGGGCTAATATAGAGGACTTACAGAGTTAGGAAACACATTTATCGTTAGGCTTGGGGTCAAAGTTAGGGTTAAATAGAGAATAAGTAACCAATGAGGTAAAATCATTCGGTTGGTGTTTGCTGTACTGGTGACATGGTCACCAATTTTGAGAAAGTAAAAATTATGTGCAAGCATTTTATCAATTAAGGCTTTAGCACACTTTTTGTAAACAAATTAAATAAATACAGACACACACACGTTGGAACAATATAGAGCACCCTAGTAGAGAATAGTTGACTTAGGTCTCTTGCAAATGCATGAATGTGAGGGGGCTGGGTTCAAAAAAGTATTCCCTTTTCCTAAATAAGAAATTAAAGGGACATCGTATTATAATATTGTTAACCCCTTTAACATGTTCAAAATAATCTATTTTACCTGCTGGAGTGTATAAAATTGTTTACAAATAGCTCCTTTACATTTATTTTGTCATTTGAAGTAGCTTCTATTGGCTCTTGAAATCTCCACATATACTAAAAATGTCAATACTGCTGTATTTGGTGCAGAAAAGCTATGAAAGCAGAAAAATCTGCTTGTGTCTGTATACTGCCCCTTTAATGAGCACAAAACTGAAATTCAAAAAAACAGAAACAAGATTTTCCTATACTAGTTTCCCTAGTAATAAGCACACACTGTAGGAATCCTGTATATGTAAGTCTAAGAGCCCAACTGTTTGCAGATCCCCTTCATACAACAGTGCAACTCTCAGCAGGGCCCTCTTCCCATTTGATCCCTATAAATGTTACCTTGTATATCGCCTATGTTTATAGCGCTGCTGAATCTGTTGGCGCTCTACAAATAACCGATAATAATAATACATTACAAACTATTGTAGCATATCAGTTCAAACCCTCGGCTTTTATCTTATCTTCTGAGAACTGAGATCAAATTAACAGCGTTGTAAGCTTGTGAATAGTGAGCTAAACTTGGACTCACCCTTAAAGGACAATAAAGTTTTTTTGTTTTTTTTCAATATGCATAAAAAATGAATCACTGAATTGCAAATGAACTGCATGGAAAACTGCATTTTATTAGTACAGGAGAAAACTGCTTGTGCAGTGAGGCTGCCGGTGTGGAGGATTAGCATGGACTATACCTCATATAGTCAGTTCATTAAAAGGGACATGAAACCCAAACATTTTCTTTTGTGATTCAGACAGAACATAGAATTTTAAACAACTTTCCAGTTTACTTATATTATTTAATTTGCTTCATTCTCTTGTTATGCTTTGCTGCAATTTGTATCTAGGTAAGCTCAGGAGCAGCAAAGAACCTAGATTCTAGCTGCTGATTGGTTGATGCATAATGCATATATATACCGATTGTCAATGGCTCACCCATGTGTTCAATTAGAAACCAGTAGTACATTGCTGCTCCTTCAGCGAAGGATACAAAGTAAACAAAATAAATTAGATAATAGAAGTAAATTGTAAAGTTGTTTGAAATCAAATGTTCTATCTGAATCATGAAAGAAAATATTTGGGTTTCATGTCCCTTTAAAGTAGTACTTTTTTTTATGTAAATATATATAGTCAAACGTCACCAAATACCTGAACTTTTATGTAGCATTCAAGATAGCGGAGGGGTAATAGGCACTTTGTAACAATCAGATTAAACTAACATAAGGGAAACTAAATACCTTGTGATAAAAGACAATTCTGTTGTTTTACTATAAAAACAAAATAGCACCTTGTTTGTAGCAATTGTGTTTCAATTGCCAAACTCCAACACTCTATTGTTTGAAGGAGGCAATCTGGACTAGTTACTGACGAGGCTAGCCACAGTCATAACTTTAGCAAAAACTGCACTGATTTTGTAGTCAGCTGAGGTCAGTTAGGTACAGTAATGTAGCAGGGTTAGCCTCTCTGCAGTGAGCATTTACATTTCTTAAAACTAGAAAACTCACAGTTAAATTACACGAAAAGGGGGCAATATAATTATAGTGCTAATTTGTTCTGTCACCCGTAAGTAAACATTTATATTACAATCTCAAGGTGTTTACTGTCCTTTTAAAGACTTTATTTATATATTTTCATCTCTCTCTTTCTCTCTCTCTCTCTCTCTCTCTCTCTCTCTCTCTCTCTCTCTCTCTCTCTCTCTATATATATATATATATATATATATATATATATATATATACACACACATACATACACAGTATCTCACAAAAGTGAGTACACCCCTCACATTTTGTAAATATTTTATTATATCTTTTCATGTGACAACACTGAAGAAATGACACTTTGCTACAATGTAAAGTAGTGAGTGTACAGTCTGTATAACAGTGTACATTTGCTGTCCCCTCAAAATAACTCAACACACAGCTTAATGTCTAAACCATTGGCAACAAAAGTGAGTACACCCCTAAATGGAAATGTCCAAATTGGGCCCAAAGTGTCAATATTTTGTGTGGCCACCATTATTTTCCAACACTGCTTTAACCCTCTTGGGCATGGAGTTCACCAGAACTTCACAGGTTGCCACTGGAGTCCTCTTCCACTCCTCCATGACGACATCACGGAACTGGTGGATGTTAGAGACCTTGCGCTCCCCCACCTTCCGTTTGAGGATGCCCCACAGATGCTCAATAGGGTTTAGGCCTGGAGACATGCTTGGCCAGTCCATCCACTTTGCCCTCAGCATCTTTAGCAAGGCAGTGGTTGTCTTGGAGGTGTGTTTGCGGTTGTTATGTTGGAATATTGCCCTGCGGCCCATCATGCTCTGCTTCAGTATGTCACAGTACATGTTGGCATTCATGGTTCCCTCAATGAACTGTAGCTCCCCAGTGCCGGCAGCACTCATGCAGGCCCAGACCATGATAGTCCCACCTTGATGTTTGACTGTAGGTAAGACACATTTGTCTTTGTACTCCTCACCTGGTTGCCGCCACACACGCTTGACACCATCTGAACCAAATTAGTTTATCTTGGTCTCATAGGACCACAGGACATGGTTCCAGTAATCCATGTCCTTAGTCTCTTCGTCATCAGCAAACTGTTTGCAGGCTTTCTTGTGCATCATCTTTAGAAGAGGCTTCCTTCTGGGACGAAAGCCATGCAGTTCAATTTGATGCAGTGTGCGGCATATGGTCTGAGCACTGACAGGCTGACCTCCACCCCTTAAACCTCTGCAGCAATGCTGGCAGCACTCATACGTCTATTTCCCAAAGACAACCTCTGGATATGACGCTGAGCACGTGCACTCAACTTCTTTGGTCGACCATGGCGAGGCCAGTTCTGAGTGGAACCTGTCCAGTGAAACCGTTGCATGGTTTTGCCCACTGTGCTGCAGCTCAGTTTCAGGGTCTTGGCAATCTTCTTATAGCCTAGGCCATCTTTATGTAGAGGAACAACAGATCATCAGAGAAATCTTTGCCATGAGGTGCCATGCTGAACTTCCAGTGACCAGTATGAGAGAGTGTGAAAGCGATAACACCAAATTTAACACACCTGCTCCCTATTCACACCTGAGACCTTGTAACACTAATGAGTCACATGACACCGGGGAGGGAAAATGGCTAATTTGGCCCAATTTGGACATTTCCACTTAGGGGTGTACTCACTTTTGTTGCCAACGTTTTAGACATTAATGGCTGTATGTTGAGTTATTTTGAGGGGACAGCAAATTACACTGTTATACAGGCTGTATACTCACTACTTTACATTGTAGCAAAGTGTCATTTCTTCAGTGTTGTCACACTTTTAATGATCATCAACAATCTTTGTCAGATATTGCAACTTTTTTGTCCTTTACATGTTTGTTAGACAGGAGAAGTCAGTGATTGTAAATAAATGTGTTCTTAATTAAAATGTTATTGCTAGTTTGGCTTTCTAGCAGAAGGTTAGATCTCTATAAGGGATAAGAGGTCACACTAATTTTGTTTTCTACTTTGAAGGAACACAATTTACGCAACTCTACTCATTTTAAAAGAAATATACTCTATATGGTCAGATGTACGTTAATACATCACACCTATATGAGCTTGCTGTACATCCCATTCCAAAACCATGGACATTAATATAGTGTTGCCCCCCTTGCAATCAGTGTTTCAATTCATCACATATCTGTTCAATGGGGTTCAGGTTAGGGCTCTGTGAAGGCCTCTCAAGTTCCTCCACCCCTTGGACCACATCATGGACCTTGTTTTGTGCACAGGGGCACAGTCATGCTGGAACAGGAATGGGCCTTACACAAAATGTTGCCACAAAGTTGAAAGCACCCACATTTTTAAAATGTATTTGTATATTATAGCATAAAGATCTATACATCCAAGTACTATATTCACTTGCATGCTCTCCTCACATACACACCAGCCATTATAGAACCTTACAGTTTATTTGCTTTTAATATTGTGGCATTCTCAGACTGTGGCTATTTTGCCAAAGGTAGGTTGAGATATTGAATAATTTGATTAGTTCCCCTACCTATTATCTGGAGATGTCCTGTTTATATTTTAAGAATTGTTATTACCTAATAAAGATTTGTTTTTAACATTATATTTTCTGGTTGAGATATTCTGTGTACAGGTTATGTGTATGATTCTACACAATGGAATAATCATATCCTGCCAGAGATGAGTGCATTAAGATGACCCTTCACTATAACTAAGGGGCCTAGCCCAAGCCCTGAAATACAGCCCGGATGGCATTCTTTACATAACTCTAGCCAACACTGGCATTGTATATCTTGATGTGAGGCTTGTGTACAGCTGCTCGACCATAGAGACCCATTTTATGAAGCTTCTGATGCACAGTTCTTGCGCTAATGTTGCTTCCATAGGCAGTTTGGAACTCTGTAGTAAGTGATGCAACCTATGATAGGCGATTTTTACACTCTATGCACCTCAGTACTCAGCAGCCGAGCTCTGTAAATTTGCGCTGTCTACCATTTTGTGGCTGGGCTGTTGTTCTTTGACACTTCCACTTCACAATAATAGCACTTACAGTTGCAGGGCAGATCTAGTAGAACAGAAATGTCATAAAATGACTTGTGGCAAAGGGTGCATTCTATGACAGTGCCACGTTTAAAGTCATTGAGCTCTGCAGTACAACCTATTGTACTTCTAATGTTTGTCTACAGACATTTCTTGTGCTGCATTTTATGCACCGTGGCAAAAACACTTAATTAGATGGGGTGGAAATATAGTGTACATTGCACTTATATATCAATTAATAAAATGGCTTAGCTACATATATATATACAGTTCTGGTTTGCACAAAATCCAATGTCTGCCTCACAATAGGGCACCATAATGAACCAGTATTATTTGGATTCAAATCCAAGGACATCCATAAAAAACAAAAACTTTCTACACAGATTAAACACAAATAGCAATTAGTTCTAAAAGGTGTAGGTATAGATGGAACACATTCAATGACACACTTTGTTCCCAGCTATGACAAACCAGTTTTAGGAAGATTATATAACTCTATAAGTGGGCTTGCTTATTCTCTTATGGAGTCAATTTATTGTGTGTCCTCTATTGGGAATCATGGGTAAATTCTTGTCACAAAGCTCATAATACTGTACTATATTTCTCTCTACAGGGCATCATAGCTACTTGATAGGGATATAAAACATTTGTACAGCATATATGTTTTAAATTCAATAGCAGCTATCATTCTTTTCACAGTAACTCTAATCTACCTTGTTAAATGTTTTCAGTGATGTAAAATATTAAAATGTCCTCATACATTTACCTTATTTCTCGGCATTTCTATGTGTATACTGTATCTCTATAACATTAATAAAGAAACTGGGGTGTAAAAAGAATTGAAAATGTTATTCAGGGGTCTCCACATTTAACATAACAAAACAAAAAAAAAGGTTCAGTAAACACCGCAATTATAGGACTACACCTGTCAGTATAATAAAGCAAATGAAAAGCTGCATTGAGAGTAAGGCAGGTGTTAGCTCTGCCACAAGCAAAGATTACACGCTGCTTTGATTGGAAGTGTGCTGTGCAGACTGAGCAAATGGCTAACTTTTCTGAATCCTATCATGACCAAATGCCACTAGTTGCTTTAGAGAATCTGGACAAATAGGAACTATACATATATATTTATGAGCAACTTACAATACAATGGAGACTTAACCAGCACTGAAATGGTGTCCAACGGAATAAAAACGTGCAGAAGAGTTTGTTTTTTGTTAACCAGTTACATATTATTTTGTTCACAAATCACAAATATGATTTTAATTTATTTCCCTCAGTGTTTCACTATACAAATGTTTATGCTTTTAATGACATCTGCTCCTTGCTGTTCATTTCCTTTAATTCACCTTAATTTACCTCTTATCCACAACTAAGTATCACAGCACTTGACACAGACAACATGAGTCACTTTTGACATATATAGACAAAAATGGGTGAAGAGTATATGAGATAGAAGTGATGAAAATAAGCACAAATATAACTAAATAGGTTAAAGTAATAATATAAGAAGGAAACAGTAATACTGTACAAGCACTAAAGAAATAGCATAAACGAGTACTGCTTCAAAACAAGGCATTGCTGGAAGAGATTATAATACTCAGTCTTTCTTCAATACATCAGTTTCATCTATACAAGTAATTATATTGCTGTATCTCACTGCTCACCAATATACTAAGCTTCCAAAGCTAAAATTGAAACAAATGTAAATGTCAGGCAAGGAATACTGAAGCTGGCAAACTACATTATAATTTAGCTTTCAAAAGGATCTAAAACATATTAAATAGAGTGTGTTCCGAGAAGCGCGTATTGCGACAACCAAAATTAAAACACATAATTGCCCTTTTTGCCAGCAAACCATTATAGAGGATACATATCTATAATTATCCAGATAATTATAATAATGACAACGACAGAAAACAGCAGAAGAAAATAAAACTGACTTACCCCAGGTAGCAGCCCCTCAGGGGGGGTAGGGGAGGCACCATCTCCGCTATCCTGGCTCCTGGCACTAAGCTGAGGGGACATGGTGGGAGACTCATCGATATAGGGCATGGTTTCCGAGCCTTCGCGGGAGCTCTTCTGCTCCTCATTCCCTTCGGGGTCGTAACCGTCTGTACCGTAGTTGAAGTCTGTGACAAGGAATAAGAAAGGCCGTTGAGTGCCTTCAATGAGGGCAGCCAGTGAGGACTGGTACTGCTTGTGCCTGGGGGTCATGCTGGCATCGAGAGCAGAAGTGAGGAGAAGGTGCAAAGGCAGAGAAAAGAAAGATGTAGGAAGTAAAAACGAGGGATGGAAGAGTGAAATGGAAAACAGGCGAGAGGGGAGAAACTTAAAGAAAAATGCGGGAAAGGGCAGAAATAAATGAGGGGGAGGAAATGAACAGAATAAAAGAACAGAGCAGAAATGTCAACAAAAGAAATGAAAAAAAGGTAATAAAAGGAAAAGTAACAAGCAGGGAAATAACAAAAATGAAGGGTGAAAGAAAATGATAAAGAAAAGATAAATGTAGAGGCTGAGTCAGAAAAGAGCTTAGAAGTGAGCACTGTCAGCCCTGCAGCCACAAGCAGATAGCAGAGGTCAATTGGCCACCTCTGAAACACAGCAAAAACTACAACTAAAGGATTAGGGGAAGCCTGGTAGCTTGAGAAAACTGGAAAATCAGCGGCTGTCCACAGATGACAGCATCAGAGCTATTCCGGGCCCTGCTTGCTGCCTCCTTCTCTGAGTCACAGTGAGACAGAAGGGGGTGGGGGGCTTACAGTTTCCATTTTAAAGCACCAGTTCTTGTACAAATAAGGTATCTACTAAACCTACAGAAATTAAAGAATCATTCCCTTTAGCTTTTTTTTTTTTTTTTTTCTCACTCCAAGAGAGCTATTTTGTTTTTTGTAGGCGTTTTAAGATCTAACTCTAAATGATAGGCCCTAAGCCCCTGCTACTGGCATCACCATGGTAACGTTCAATGCAGGATTTTTAACATGATGGGCAGCCACTTTTCAAACTACTAATCAGTTATTGTTTGGAGTGGGTTCTCTCAAGCGTGCAAGAATGGACAACCAGATGTCAACAGTGAAAATGAATTCAGGTAGCCTTTAACTCTTGCCCTCCCAGGTTTAAAGCAAATGCATCTTACTTGTTAAAGGACTTTATACATTTCATACAATAAAAAGAAGAATATTACTTTTAGTTCCAGTATTGATTAAAAACTGTGGACATACCTCTGCCTGCTTAGCATAGGCCTAATTCTGGAGGATTCGCATCACTCCAAGTTTTTCTACTTGATCTTAAAGGGACAGTAAAATCTTTAGAACCATAAGGCAGCAGTGTTTGGAACAGTGTATAACATTACTACAAAGATTGTTGCAAACACTGCTGCCACAAAGTTCTAAAGAAATGAGCACCCTCCTGAACTCATAGGAGCCTATCTAGATTTAGTTTCAACAAAGGATACCAAGTGAACAAAGCAAACTTAATAACAGAAGTAAATTGGAAATGTGTTTACAATTGCACCCTCTGTCTGAATCATGGATGTTTCATTTTGACTATACTGTCCTTTTAAGTATTTCCTGCATTCCCAAAAGGACCTCAATGTAAATGATAAATACAACTGTGTAGGTTTATTTTCTTTCCACCTCCTATCTTATTGGCAGTGAACAATTAACCACTAGCGCGCACGCCTAGTGAGATCACTCGATACTCATGTTCTGCAACTGAACACCATCCTCTTGGTCAAAACCCATTTGAAGCATTTCCAAGCAATGCCTTAAGAGGCAGGTGTACCTCCCCAGGCTATAGTAGGCAGACCTGTTTAACATCCTCACAATGCAATATGTTGCTTAAATTGCATGCTCTATCTGAATCATAAAAGAAAAAAATGTGGGTGCCATATCCCTTTAACCCCTTAACGACCAAGGACGTGCCAGGTACTTCCTCCAAAAAACGGTCCTTAACAACCATGGACGTACCTGGCACGTCCTCAGTCAAATTGAGCACTGGAAGTGATCGCAATTGCTTCCAGCCGCTCTCAGGGTACTGCAGCGATGCATTGATATCGAGGCATCGTGCAATACCCTTTAGGCAGTAACCGATGCAGAGAGGGCCACTCTTCTGCTGACTCCACAAAGGCTAGCCCTGCTACATATCTGTCCCTAATTGACTTTATCAGATACCAACTGCAAAATAAAGCATTTTACACTTACTTTATGATGGTTGTTAGCCTTGTTGTCTGCAGACTAATGTCCAGATTGGTTCCTCATAATAAGGCAAATGGTGGGTATTTGGCAATTGAAAAACTATAGCAGTAAAAAGGATGTTAATTTGTTTAAAATTTTTTAGGAATTGGCAGATATGTATTTAGGTTTTAAATCCCTTTAAATGACCACTAAACACAACAGAATAGCACAATCAAATGCATTATAAAGAGACAATGCAAAAGCACTTAGTTTGAATTTCAAATGAGTAGTAGATATTCTTTTCTGGCGAATGTCAAAGTGAATTGCATTTTCCTTCTTAATGCATCATGTGACAGTCTTCAGCCAATCACAAAATATCCTGTGAATCGTGCACATGCTCAGTAGGCGTTTGAGTCTCAGAATGTGTGCATATAAAAAGATTGTGCACATTTAGATAATGGAAGTGAATTTGAAAATTGTTTAGAATTGTGTTCTCTATCTTAATCATGCAAGTTTAATTTTGAATTGACTGTCCTTTTAAAGGGACACAATACTTGAAAGTGATGCAGCATAACTGCAAAAAGCTGACATGAAAATATCACCTGCACATCTCTATGTAAAAAGGGAAGATATTTTACCTCACAATTTCTTCAGCTCACTACAGTAAGTGCTCTGTAAACAGATATACTTCAGCTGCAAGTTGAAAATAAAATAGCCAATCAGCACCAGCAGTGCTGAGGTCATGTAATTGTTTTGCTGTGATCTCATGAGCTTTCTTCCTTTTTACATGTGAGATGTTCAGGTGATATTTTCTAGTCAGCTTTTTATAGCTATGCTGCATCACATTCAAATGCTTCAACATGTGGGTATCATGTCCCTTTAATTAACACGTCTAAATACAAATGTAACAATAATTCCTAGAGTTAAAATGACATTACTACATTTAGTCATTAACCCTTGCACCAGAAACAAACAAGGTACTAAGAATAGATTTAAAAATAGAGATATTGTTGTGAAACAAACAACAATGTTTATGAGAGAGAGAGAAAATCAAATGTGTTATGTAATAAGCTTTACATAGACAACATCTACACAGAATAAATAGGAAGTTACGCGTCGGGACTCATGTTAAAAAAAATACATATTTTCATCTGCACAATTTTGTTTGTTTAAAGTAACATTTTGTCATCATAACAGTTTAAAAATGCCCCTTGTTCCCTTACAAAGGAAGATCTTTGTAGGAGATCTCAATGCACTTTTCACAATATTGATTTACCCTACACCTTTACTTTTCCTTAATAGAGGCAAATATTTGCATAATTAATGAGCAGTAAAAGCAGGAGACAAGACGTAAAGCCAGATCAATAGCTTTCCTTATTGAGTGAAGAACGGCTAATAAATGCCAAAGGCCTCAGTACAAGATCTGGGACTATAAGGATGGATACATCATACGAAAAAAAAAAAGAAAAAAAAAGATGTGAATGAATGAAACAGACACAACAAACAGCATGCTACCTAGGATCTTCAAGCTAAAAAATGGCTGGATATTAGATGAACCAGTGCCCGGTTTTTAATAATCCTATTATAAACAAGGGCACTTTAATTCATCAAAATTGACATTTCACTCATTTTCTTCATAAACTTACCTTTTAATCCTGACAGCCGCTCCAGCGATTCCTCCGGACGTCGGAAGCCTCTTCATACGTCAGAAATGACAAATCCGGCTTCCTCCAATCACGGCTCCCCCCCCCCCGGGAAATCATGGCCTGAGGCAACGCCGTGATTGGAGGAAGCTAGATTTGTCATTTTGAACCCACGAAGAGGGCTTGCAACGGGCGGAGGAAGCACTGCAGCGACTGTCAGGATTAAAAGGTACGTTTTTGAAGAAAACTAGTGAAATGTCAACTTTGATGAATTAAAGAGCCCTTGTTTTTAATAGGATTATTAAAAACTGGGCACCGATTAATCTACATTGACCATCACTTTTACTCCTTGGTTTCTAAACAATCTTCTTAGACCCCCTAATACAACTAAAGGGTTAATTCAATCCTATAAGGGAAAAAAGTAACTTAAAATAAAGTCTCTCCACAGAAATAATTTAATATTTATTAAAAAATAAAAATTATAAAGGACATTTAGCACATGTAATAATATAACTATTATTGTGTTTAAAGAGAGAAGACCTGCTATTTCATGGCAGTAAAGGGAATAATAAACCCATAAAAATGTGACCTGCTTACTTGACTAAGGGGTCGATTTATGAAGCTGCAGCAGACAGGGGAGCACATACGCGCCACTGTCTGCCGCAGCTCACCTCTAGCGGGCTGAATTCCGCTGCCGGAATTCAGCATTGCACACGAGTGCTATTTTGCGCTCACTTACAATCCCACCCCCTGC